>NC_064627.1:844272043-844574972 GCF_023864275.1 Schistocerca cancellata
CAGTATCTCCTGTGTCCACTAAGGATTTCTACTAGACCTTGTCTTTTTATGTATTTGATTCTCATCTGCCTTCAATGTTTCATCTCCCACAGCTTCTCATTCGTTTTCTACTGTAATCTTTTCCTCTGTTCTAGTCAGTTGATCCCTAATTCTCCCTCTGAAAGTCTTTACAACCTCTGGTTTTTTCTATGTATCCAGGTCTCATCTCTTTCATTTCCCACCTTTTTGCAGCTTCATTAGTTTTAGTCTACAATTCATAACCAATAAATTGTGGTAAGAGTCCACATCTTCCCCTGGAAATGTCTTGCAATTTAAAATCTGGTTCTGATATCTCTGTTTTACATTATATAATCAAGCTGAAACATTCTGGTGTCTCCAGGTCTCTTCCAAGTATACAACCTTCTTTCATGATTCCTAAACCAAGTGTTAGTGAAGATTAAATTATGCTCTGTGCAGAATTCTATCAGGTGGATTTCTCTTTTATTCCTTTCCTCCAGTCCACATTCATCTATCATTTTTCCTTCTCTTCCTTTTCATACTGTCAAATTCCAGTCCCCCATCACAATTAAGTTTTTATCTCCCTTAACTATCTGAATAATTTATTTTATCTCATCATACATTTCTTCACTCTCTTTGTCATCTGCAGTGCTAGTTGGCATATAAATGTGTACCAATGTAGTAGGTGTGGGCTTTGTGTTTCTCTTGGCCACAACAATACATTCATTAAGCTGTTTGTAATAGCTTACCTGCATTCTTGTTTTATTATTAATTAATAAACCTACTCCTGCATTATCCCTATTCGATTTTGTACTTATGACCCTGTATTCACCTGACCAAAAGTCCTTTCACTGGTGATAACAAACTTCACTAGTTCCCATTATATCTAATTTTAACCTATCCATTTCCCTTTTTAAATTTTCTAACTTACCTACCCAATTAAGGGATCTAACATTGCATGTTCCTATTTGTAGAATGCCAGTTTTGTTTCTCCCTATGATATCCTTCTGAGTATCCACATCTTGAGATTCAAATGGGGGCCTTCTTTACCTTCATAATATTTTACCCAAGAGGATGCCATCATCATTTAACCATACAGTAGAGTTTCTCCTTGCTTTCAGCCATGTGCAGTACCAGCACAGCAAGGCCATTTTGATTGATGTTACTAGGCCAAATCAGTCAGTCACCCAGACTGTTGCACCTGAAACTGTTGAAAAGGCTGCTGCTCCTCTTTAGGGACCACATATTTGTGTGGTCTCTCAACTGATACTCTTTCATTGTGGTTGCACCTACAGTACTACTATCTGTATTGCTGAGGCATACAAGCCACCCCACCAACAGTGAGATCCATGGGTCATCAGGTATCAAGTGAAATTTGTGAGTAGTATGAGGACTTTTTGGTCGTGAGGATGCAGCAAGTTATCTTGGATGGAGAGTCACTGTGAGATGTGGAAGTAACTTCAAATGTGCCTCAGGGAAGTGTGTTTGGACACATACTGTTGCTGTTGTTTATTAATGACCTTGCACAGAGTAGTAACAGTAACCTCAGAGTTTTGCAGATGATGCAAAGAAGCTGAAAGAAGCTGCATAAATTTTCACTAAAGTCTTGATAAGATTTCAAAGTGGTGCAAAGATTGGCAACTTGCTTCAAATGTTAAAAAATGTGACATTAGGAACTCCAGAAAATGAAAAAATATACTATCCTATGACTATTATGAGTCACTGTTGGAATCAGCCAACTCATACAAATATCAATTTTGCTGGGATATAAAATGAAATGATCAAATAGGCCCAGTCATGGCAAAGCAGGTGGTAGACTTCAGTTTATTGGTAGAATACCGAGGAAGTGCAAACAGTCTAAAGGAGGTTGCTTACAAATCACTCTTGTGACTCACCCTAGAATATTGCTCAAGTTTGTGGGACCCATACCAGATAAGACTAACATAGTACATTGAACATATGCAGAGGACAGCATGAATGGTCACAGGTTTGCTTAATCCATTGAAGAGTGTCACAGAAATACTGAAAGAACTGAAATGAAATGGCAGATTCTTGAACACAGACATAAACTATCCTGAAAAAGTCTATTAACAAAGTTTCAAGAACCAGATTTAAATGATTACTCTAAGGATTTACTACAACCTCCTACATATCATACAGCTTGCACAGAGGGATTCAAACAATCATTCTTCCCACTCTCCATAGATGAATGGAACAGGAAGAAACCCTAATAACCTGTACAATGGGCCTACCCTTGCCTTGCACTTCACAGTGTTTTGTGGAGTACAGATATAGATGTAGAAGCAAGTAATTTCAGTTTAACAAATGTTACCTCCCATGCTATGTTGAGAATGGTCCTCACACTTTGTCTTCACTCAATTATAAATTAAATGATATTGCATTAATGCCATATTTCACTTATTTCAAAGGGAAGTTGCCTGTGGTAGGAGGAGAGAAACATATCCATAAATATGTTCTGTTTAAAATGCTTAGTCAATTTATTATAAATCTATTTCTGTTGGCTGAACCACAATCACAAACTTCAGCATCTAGAATGGATGACATAAGTTTACATTTACAAACTTTCATCACTTTTGGAGTGCTGTGTGTCAGAAACACTGTACTTGATTCACTGTTTCACCCGTTGATGGTTAAAGTTTTTAAATTCTTCCAAAGTTATGCTACTTAATGTCTCCAGTAATTTTTGTTTCACTGAGCAAATACCTCTTTATTAGGTCTTTCTTCAGTGTAGAGAACAGGAGACATTTGAAGATCTAGATGCAGTAAGTAGAATGGATACAAAACTGTTGTCATTTTGTTCGTGCCAAGCAGTGCGTGACACTCAATAATCGGTGACCAAAAGCATTGCCATGATCAAGGGGCAAATCCTTTGATCATCATAATGCTAGTTATTTTTTTCACATGCTTCTTACAATCATTGTAGCTTTTGAAGGTAGTGACTCTGGTCAACTGAAATACCACGGTTAACCTGACTATGGAGGGAGGGGAAAGTGGGGGTGGCCTCTTAAAGATGGGGATAAAAAAAATATTTCTATGTTGGTTCTCACCAGGTTTCTTTTGTCACAGTTATGCATCTTCCATTGGCTCAATTGTTGCTCTTGCTTCTAGGACATAACAATACACTTTTTGCTGCTGAGTCACATAATGGGAAACATAACTTCATTTTAGCATGTTGTTCTGTCATGACTACAACTGAAAATTTGTGAAACATATGAAATACTATTAATCATATACAACTGATAGTCCTGAAATATATTGAGTCTCACCTTTATCTACAATAATGATGTAGGCTGAAACAATGAACTAATGCCAGGATTCGGATGTGGGTCTCCTGCTTACTAGACAGATCTGGTACCTGTTATGCCACACTCAGGCATCTGCCTAGTAAGAAGGCACAAATTTTAACTCATTGCTTTGTCCTACATCTTTATTGTGTATCAAATACTGCTTATAAAAACTAGACTTCCATCCTGATTCTTTTTTATGGAAATTTTTCCACGACAAATTCAAAACAGGGTGTGGTAGCAGCAGCTAGCTGAATAACCCATTACCACTAACCCCTTGCCTGTAACTTTTGTCTCTCTTGCACATAATTACAATTGTCATTCCACATATTCTTCATAAAACTGTTTGTTCTGAAATCATTAACAATTCTGTTTTACTTATTAACTACTGCCTTTGAGTCTTCACTTTTCTTATTTTGGCTAATTGGCCATTGTAGTCTGTTACTTTTGTTTTATTTTTTATTTATTTATTTATTGTTCCGTGGGACCAAATTAAGGAGAAGTCTCCATGGTCATGGAATACATGAAATTACACTCCTGGAAATGGAAAAAAGAACACATTGACACCGGTGTGTCAGACCCACCATACTTGCTCCGGACACTGCGAGAGGGCTGTACAAGCAATGATCACACGCACGGCACAGCGGACACACCAGGAACCGCGGTGTTGGCCGTCGAATGGCGCTAGCTGCGCAGCATTTGTGCACCGCCGCCATCAGTGTCAGCCAGTTTGCCGTGGCATACGGAGCTCCATCGCAGTCTTTAACACTGGTAGCATGCCGCGACAGCGTGGACGTGAACCGTATGTGCAGTTGACGGACTTTGAGCGAGGGCGTATAGTGGGCATGCGGGAGGCCGGGTGGACGTACCGCCGAATTGCTCAACACGTGGGGCGTGAGGTCTCCACAGTACATCGATGTTGTCGCCAGTGGTCGACGGAAGGTGCACGTGCCCGTCGACATGGGACCGGACCGCAGCGACGCACGGATGCACGCCAAGACCGTAGGATCCTACGCAGTGCCGTAGGGGACTGCACCGCCCCTTCCCAGCAAATTAGGGACACTGTTGCTCCTGGGGTATCGGCGAGGACCATTCGCAACCATCTCCATGAAGCTGGGCTACGGTCCCGCACACCGTTAGGCCGTCTTCCGCTCATGCCCCAACATCGTGCAGCCCGCCTCCAGTGGTGTCGCGACAGGCGTGAATGGAGGGACGAATGGAGACGTGTCGTCTTCCGCGATGAGAGTCGCTTCTGCCTTGGTGCCAATGATGGTCGTATGCGTGTTTGGCGCCGTGCAGGTGAGCGCCACAATCAGGACTGCATACGACCGAGGCACACAGGGCCAACACCCGGCATCATGGTGTGGGGAGCAATCTCCTACACTGGCCGTACACCACTGGTGATCGTCGAGGGGACACTGAATAGTGCACGGTACATCCAAACCATCATCGAACCCATCGTTCTACCATTCCTAGACCGGCAAGGGAACTTGCTGTTCCAACAGGACAATGCACGTCCGCATGTATCCCGTGCCACCCAACGTGCTCTAGAAGGTGTAAGTCAACTACCCTGGCCAGCAAGATCTCCGGATCTGTCCCCCATTGAGCATGTTTGGGACTGGATGAAGCGTCGTCTCATGCGGTCTGCACGTCCAGCACGAACGCTGGTCCAACTGAGGCGCCAGGTGGAAATGGCATGGCAAGCCGTTCCACAGGACTACATCCAGCACCTCTACGATCGTCTCCATGGGAGAATAGCAGCCTGCATTGCTGCGAAAGGTGGATATACACTGTACTAGTGCCGACATTGTGCATGCTCTGTTGCCTGTGTCTATGTGCCTATGGTTCTGTCAGTGTGATCATGTGATGTATCTGACCCCAGGAATGTGTCAATAAAGTTTCCCCTTCCTGGGACAATGAATTCACGGTGTTATTATTTCAGTTTCCAGGAGTGTATTACACGATATTAGAAACAGATAAAATTAAATATAAAAAACATATTCAGGTGACAAGTAAGTTTAAATAAAGAAAATCAACAATGTAACACTGGAATTCACTTAATTTTTTAGATCTTCCAGGAGCTCCTGGACAGAATAGAAGGAGTGAGCCATGAGGAAACTCTTCAGCTTAGACTTAAAAGAGTTTGGGCTACTGCTAAGATTTTTGAGTTCTTGTGGTAGCTTATTGAAAATGGATGCAGCAGAATACTGCACTCCTTTCTGCACAAGAGTCAATGAAGTGCATTCCACATGCAGATTGGATTTCTGCCTAGTATTAACTGAGTGAAAGCTGCTAACTCTTGGAAATAGGCTAATATTGCAAACAACAAACGACATTAAAGAAAATATATACTGTGAGGGCAATGTCAGAATTCCCAGACTATTGAATAGGGGTCAACAAGACGTTCTCGAACTTACACCACACATAGCTCGAACAGCCCGTTTTTGAGCCAAAATTACCCTTTTTGAATCAGAAGAATTACCCCCAAAAATAATACCATACGACATAAGCATATGAAAATATGCGAAGTAGACTACTTTTTGTGTTGAAGTGTCACTTATTTCAGATACTGTTCTAATGGTAAATAAAGCAGCATTTAGTTTCTGAACAAGATCCTGGACATGGGCTTTCCACAACAGCTTACTATCTATCCGAACGTCTAGGAACTTGAACTGTTCCGTCTCGCTTATAATATGCCCATTCTGTCTGATCAAAATATCGGTTCTTGTTGAATTGTGAGTTAGAAACTGTAAAAACTGAGTTTTTCTGTGATTTAACATCAAATTATTTTCCACAAGCCACGAACTTATTTCATGAACTACATTATTTGATACTGTTTCAATATTACACACAAGATCCTTCACTACCAAGCTGGTGTCATCAGCAAACAGAAATATTTTTGAATCACCTGTAATACTAGAAGGCATATCGTTTATATAAATAAGAAACAGCAGTGGCCCCAGCACCGACCCTTGGGGTACGCCCCACTTAACAGTGCCCCATTGGGACTGAACATCACTACCACTCTCAATATTGCGGAGAATTACCTTCTGCTTTCTGTTCTTAAAGTAAGAGGCGAATCAATTGTAAGCTACTCCCCTTACTCCATAATGGTCCAACTTCTGCAGTAATATTTTGTGGTCAACACAGTCAAAAGTCTTCGTTAATCAAATAAAACTCCTAGCGTTCACAACCTTTTATTTAATCCATCCAAAACCTCACAGAGAAAAGAGAATATAGCATTTTCAGTTGTTAAACCATTTCTAAAACCAAACTGAACATTTGACAGCAAATTATGTGAATTTAAATGCTCCAGTAACCTTGTATATACAACCTTCTCGATAACTTTAGCAAACACCGATGGCATAGAAATAGGTCTATAATTGTCAATATTATCCCTGTCTCCATTTTTATAAAGTGGCTTCACTACCGAGTACTTTAATCGGTCAGGAAACCGACCACACCTAAAGGAAAAGTTACAGATATGGCTAAGTACTGGGCTAACATACATAGAACAATACTTCAGTATTCTGCTAGATACCCCATCATATCCATGAGAGTTCTTGGTCTTTAGTGATTTAATTATTAACTCCATCTCCCTCTTGTCAGTATCATGGAGGAGCATTTCAGGTAACAGTCTCGGAACACTTTTTTCTAAGAGTGCTATATGATTCCCTGTTGGGACTAGGTTTCTATTTAGTTCACCTGCTATATTCAGAAAGTGATTATTAAATACTGTACATATATGCGACTTATCAGTAACATGGACATTCTCACTATGCACTGATTCTATATCCTTGACCTGTCTCTGCAGCCCAGCCACTTCCTTTACGACTGACCATATGGTTTTAATTTTATCCTGAGACTTAGCTATTCTATCTGCATACCACATACTTTTTGCCTTCCTAATAACATTTTTAAGCACCTTACAATACTGTTTGTAATGGGCTGCTGCATTTAGATTCTGACTGTTTCTAACGTATTGATATAATTGCCACTTTGTTCTACAAGATATTCTTATCCCTCTAGTCAGCCACCCAGGCTGCCTGTTTCTGCTAGTACGCTGTTTTGAACGTTCTAACGGAAAGCAACTTTCAAAGAGCATGAGAAAAGTCTTAAGAAATGCATTATACAGGGTGATTCAAAAAGAATACCACAACTTTAAAAATGTGTATTTAATGAAAGAAACACAATATAACCTTCTGTTATACATCATTACAATGAGTATTTAAAAAGGTTTTGTTTCACTCAAAAACAAGTTCAGAGATGTTCAATATGGTCCCCTCCAGACACTCGAGCAATATCAACCCGATACTCCAACTCGTTCCACACTCTCTGTAGCATATCAGGCGTAACAGTTTGGATAGCTGCTGTTATTTCTCGTTTCAAATCATCAATGGTGGCTGGGAGAGGTGGCCGAAACACCATATCCTTAACATACCCCCATAAGAAAAAATCGCAGGGGGTAAGATCAGGGCTTCTTGGAGGCCAGTGATGAAGTGCTCTGTCACGGGCTGCCTGGCAGCCGATCCATCGCCTCGGGTAGTTTCATAACTAACCTTTTTCGTACAGTTGATTGTGGAATTTGCAGCTCTCTGCTAGCTCTGCGTGTCGATTTTCCTGGGCTGCGAACAAATGCTTGCTGGATGCGTGCTACATTTTCATCGCTCGTTCTCGGCCGTCCAGAACTTTTCCCTTTGCACAAACACCCATTCTCTGTAAACTGTTTATACCAACGTTTAATACACCACCTATCAGGAGGTTTAACACCATACTTCATTCGAAATGCATGCTGAACAACTGTCGTCGATTCACTTCTGCTGTACTCAATAACACAAAAAGCTTTCTGTTGAGCGGTCTCCATCTTAGCATCAACTGACGCTGACGCCTAGTTAACAGCGCCTCAAGCGAACAAATGTACAACTAAATGAAACTTTATAGCTCCCTTAATTCGCCGACAGATAGTGCTTAGCTCTGCCTTTTGTCGTTGCAGAGTTTTAAATTCCTAAAGTTGTGGTATTCTTTTTGAATCACCCTGTATTTATCGTCTACTGTATCAGTGCTATAAACATCTTGCCACTCACTCTTGTTCCTTGATAAGGTTTACAAAGGTCTCTACAGCAACTGGATCAGCTTTCCTAAACAGCTGATGACTATATTTAACACGTGTTGCAGCACAAAAATCTTTTAGAGTTAAAATTTGTGCATCATGATCTGAAAGGCCATTCACCTTTTTGCTAACAGAATGCCCTTCTAGTAATGAGGAATGAACAAAAATGTTGTCTATGGTTGTTCTACTGTTCCCTTGCACTCTCTTTGGAAAGAATACGCTTTGCATAATATTATACGAATTAAGGAGGTCTATCAGCATCCTCTTCCTTGCACAATCACTTATACAATTAATATTGAAGTCACCACATATAACTAACTTTTTGTATTTCCTATAAAGTGAACCAAGAACCTCCTCTAGCTTTAGCAAAAATGTTGTGAAATCAGAGTCTGGGGATCTATAAATAACAACAGTTAGAAGTTTAGCTCCATTAAATTTAACCACACCTGCACAACATTCAAACACCTTTTCAGTGCAGTACTTTGAAACATCAATTGACTCAAATGGGATTCCATTTTTCACATACATGGCTACTCCCCCACACCGCAAAGAGCTCCTCGAAAAGCTGCCAGCCAACCTGTATCCTGTTAAAGGGAGCCTCTGAATTATCTTCTTATTTAAGAAGTGTTCAGATATACCAATAATTTCAGAGTCAACATCTATAAGCAATTCACTAACTTTATCTCTAATACCTTGTATATTTTGATGAAATATACTAATTCCCTCATTACTCAGATACCTAAGCTTTTTCAAAAGTGGTTCCTTTGTTAGAGAGACTTCCCTTAAGCAGGAATACCTATCAGCTGACTTCAGTCTAAAAAAGGTGCAGCTCTAACACCCACTACTGCAGGAATTTTCCCATGAGTGATCCACCAACCCCACCTATGCTGTCACCTATAAGCTTTGCTAACCGCCCCTTCCCATACCTGTTGAGGTGCAGGCCATATCTAGTGAAACCCGTCCTGTTGATAGACTCCACCGACACCATTGAAATGTGACCCATGCTTTCTGTCATCAGCGCACCCCCAAGTCTCATGTTATTACACCTGACGGCTGTATTAAGATGAGGCCGATCGTGACGCTGAAACAGTTCCACGAAATGCACATTCGTGTTGCCAGTGTGAGTGGCTATCTTTTCCAGGTCACCATCTATGTCATACTCCCCATCCCTATCAATATTATTAACAGCCCCACCCACAATCACTACCTGATCCTCTTTAGTAAAATCCCTACATAACCCCCCTATGTTAACAGTCACCTGAGCCAATCCTGCACTAGGCTTCACAATGCCGGTGACCTGGTACTCACTCCCTAGCACTTTCTGCAACTGTTGGCCTCCACCTCTGCCATGAGAACTACCTAACAGCAGAACCTTCTTCTTCCTCTTCGACTTTGCAACTGTTCTAGCCACCGTAACTGCTGAGGTCTGCTGCATACTTCCTACATCTACAGCTACTAGAGATTCCTTTCCACTAGACTCTGACAGTTGGTCATATCTATTGTAAACACCAATAGTAAAACTATCTGAAAATCTTCTTCTCCTAGCAGATCTCTTGCCAACAGGCAGCTCCCATTCCCCAACCCCCTTCTCCCTCCTCATCCTATCTAGGGATCTCACCGGAATGCCCACTGGCTTCCACACTGCATTCCCCCCAGTGAGAATACTTCGAACAAGTCTCACACCGCAATCCACTACTCATGAACCTACGGCAAAGCACACACTTCTCACTCATGGTAAAATTTTACTTTTTTTTTTTAAGTTCCGCTACTACAATAAGAAGATGTTAAAACCTGACTACAATAATCACAAACTTACTCTACAAGGGAAGTAACTACTATTATTAACAGTATTAATAAACAACAAATGTGAATATAACAAAAGACTAATACAGAAAGAGAATTAAACATCTAATGACACAGTAACAAAGCTGAAACCAGTTCCCAAAAGGTTCTTCTGAAATTATTTCGCCAGAAAACACAAAAAACACCGGTTAAGGCTACTAAAGTTCCTAAATAAACCACTATACACAAACAATTAATCAGTACTTAGCTTTCGATGCGCCGCTACAATTGGCATTCCACATATTCTTCATAAAACTATTTGGTTTTGAAATCATTAACAATTCTCTTTTATTTATTAACAGCTGCCTTTGCGTCTCTACATTTCCTATTTTGGCTAACTGGCCATTAGAGTCTGACAACACATTGTGACTGTTTCATTTACTCACCATTTCATTGTAAATAAAATCTTATCTATTATTTTATGAGATCATGATTGAGAACTTTACAGCTGATAAAAATTATAAGCATGCATCAGCAGCCAGAGACAATAGTCATGTATTGTGTGTTTACATTTGCATGAATATGTGTGTACATGTATGTCGTCCAATTTGGTAGAAGGCCTTTTGGCTGAAAGCTTACTTGCTAACAGTCTTTTTGCTGTGCCTATCTGCGACTCAACATCTCCACTGGATGATGAGCAGCAGTCTATTCTTTTCACAATATTCTCATTAAGTATTAAATAATATTTATGGATCATGTGTTTGAGTGACTCTTTAAAAAAATAGTTCTGAAATAACAACATAGTGTTATTTGCTTCCTCTTGTCCTACAGTTACATAATAATGTTTCAGATCTTTTCACAAATGTTTGGGAACTTGTTTTTAAGAATTTGTAAACTGTAATTATTTGAAGAGTATTGATAATATCATTTCACATGTTCATTCTTGTATGTGTTGTTCTTTGTAAAATCTGCTCATACCTGTAGTACTGAATTTAAGATCATTTATCACATAATAGCTGCTCTCTTAATCTAGCTTCTACAATACCAAGTTTTTACATCTATGTCATTCAATATTTATTTCTCTGTTTTAAATTATGTTCAGCAGGTATAGTACAAGAATGTGTTTTTTCATTAACTAATTTAGTTAATCCTACAAGATATCAACTACTTTATTTTGCAGTCCTTTACATTTTTAGCTCACTATACTAAATACCATATCTATGTCATACTCCACAAGCTACCTAACAGTGTGTCGTGGAGGGTATTTCTGGTAGCACTGACTGAATGCCTGCCCCCCCCCCCCCCCCTACCCTGATCCACTAGTGAATGGTGCATGGGAAGAATGATTGTTGGTAAGCCTCTGTATCAGGTCTAATTTCTCAGATTTTCTTGTTGTGGTAATATCAAAAGATGTATGTGGGAGAAAGGGGTATGTTATCTGACTATTCCTCAAAATTTCTGTCTCGATATTTCAGTAATAAACCTTGCTGTGATGCACAGTGCCTCTCTTGTAACATCTGCCATTGGAGATTTTTAGGCACCTCTGTAATGCTCTTGTGCTGACCAAATGATCCCATGACAAAACACGCCACTCTTCATTGGATCTTCTCTATCTCTTCTGTGTCCTACCTGGTAAGGATATCAGACTGATGAACATAACTCAAGAACAGGTCAAACAAGCAGCTTGTATGCCATTCCCATTGTGAATGAGTCACAGTTCTGTAAGGTTATTCCTATGAATCTCAATCTGGTAGCTGCTTTTCCTAGTATTTGCGTTATGTAGTCATTCTATTTAAGGTTGCTCAGATATTTTATAGTAGATGCAGTTTCCAGCAATTTGTCATCAGTAGTGTAGCTGTGCAGTACTGAATTTCTTTTCCTGAGTATGTGCAATATCTTACATTTATTTACATTCAGGGTCAACTTCCAGAGCCTGCACAATTCATCAATCCTCTGCAGGTCTTTCTACAAATCAATAATGTCTTTAGTTGTCACTCTTTTCTTATAGACAATTGCATCATCTGCAATCTTAAATAACTTCTGATGCTTTCTACCACATTGTTTATATACATTGTAAACAGTAACAGCCCTCTCACACTTTCTTGCGATGCTCTGGAAATTATAATTACATCTGTTGATTTTGTTCTGTTAAGATTAACGTGTTGATTTTTTTTTCTGCAAATAAGTCTTGAATCCAGTCACAGATCTGGTCCAGTACTCAGTAAGCTGGTATTTTTTTCACTAAATGGCAGTGTGGGCCAGTGTCAAATACATTCCTGAAGTCAAGGTACACAGTGTCAGCCTGAGAGCTACAGATTTCATGGAAGAACAGATGAACTTAGTTTCATTAGATCTCTGCTTGTGGAATCCATATTTATTTTTATACAGAAGATTTTTATTCTCTGAACGCATCAGAATTCTTGAGCGTGAAACATGTTCCACTATTCTACGACAGAGTAATGTCAACAACATAGGCCTGTAATTATATGCTTCTGTCCTACAATACTTCTTGAAAATGAGAACAACCGGTGCTTTTTGCCAGTTGCTAGGTATCTTGTGTTGCTCCAGTGCTACTAGAATGGGAGCAAGTTCTTTTATATAACCTTTGTAGAATCTTAAGGATTTCTCATCAGATCATGATGCCTTTCCACAACTAAACAACTGTACCTGCTTTAATATTCTGTGATCAACTATCACAATATCTGCCATTTTGGTGTTTGTATAAAGACTGAAAGGAGGGACCAAGTTGTGGTCTTCCACAGTGAAACAATTTTGGAAGGCCAAATTCAGTATTTCAGCATCATCTCTGGTTTCTTCCACTTTTGTGCTAGTATTATCAGATTGTATGAATAGAGGATTTCAAATCACTTACTGATTTTATGTAAGACCAAAACCTCTTAGTGTTTTTACTCAGTTCAGTTGACAAAATTTTACTTTCACATTTATTAGATGCGTCTATCATTGGATTCCTTACTCTCATTTTCACTTTGTTTGACTTGTTTCAGCTGGGTTTTGATTTCTCTTTAATCTGTGTTGAAGCTCTCTTTGTTTGTGTAGCAGTTTTCTAACATGTCTATTAAACCATGGTGGGTCTTTCCCATCCCTTAGGGGCTTTCTCAGAACTTACTTATCTAAGGCATTGGATTTTTTCCGTTTGTTCTCCACATCTTTGTACACAGCACTGAATATTTGACACTCACTACTCAGATACTCTGCAATTTGTATCCTGCTATTCTTGCTAAACAAAAATATTTTCCTACTTTTCTTAACAGACCTAGTAAATCCCATAGTCATAGTTTCTATCACAGTCTTATGATCACTGATACCTTCCTCTGTGCTAAGTTATTTGATAACTTAAGGCCTGTTCATTGCTAGTAGGTCTAACATATTACCTTCACAAGTTGGTTCTCTAGTTATCTGCTTTGAGTAATCTTTGGACAACACATTCAGAATAATGCTACATGAATCCCTACTCCTGGTATCAGTTTCGATGCATGGCTCTCCCAATCTATACCTGTCAAGTTTAAGTCACCCCCTAATACAATTCCATGATCAATAAACTTATAAATGACATTCTACAAGTTTTATCTGATACACTCCTGACCTAGGTGGGCCATCAAAACATCCATTAACTATTTTTGACTGATCTTTGAGGCTTAACTTTACCCAAAATAACTCATATTCAGAATCCATGATAACCTCATTACATATTATCAAACTCAGTATTGCAATAAACACACCACCACCATTGCTGACTAACCTATCCTTATGATACACATTCCAATCTGAACTTAGGATTTCATTGCTATTCACTTCCAGTTGCAACCAACTTTCTGTTCCTAATTCACACATCAAAAAAGATTTTGCGTCACCTCTGTTCTGATAGTTCCAGAACCTGTACAGAAAATTGGAGTAGAGATGAACATAAACATCATTTGCACCTTTCTTATTGCTCATGAAAACCACAAATTGCATGTTGTACCACCGTACAGTGAGACCTTCAGAGGTGGTGGTCCAAATTTCTCTACACACCTCTAATACCTAGTAGTACATCCTCTTGCATTGATGCATGCCTGTATTCATAGTGGCATACTATCCACAAGTTCATCAAGGTGCTGTTGGTCCAGATCATCCCACTCCTCAATGGTGATTCAGCATGGATTCTTCAGAGTCATTGGTGGGTCATTTTGTTGATAAACAGCCCTTTTTAATCCATCCCAGGCTTGTTCAATAAGGTTCATGCCTGGTTGAGTGATGACGTTATCCTGAAGGAAGTAATTCACAAGTTGTGCACTATGGGGGCACGAGTTGTTGTCCATGAAGACAAATGCCTTGCCAATATGCTGCTGATATGGATGCACTATTGGTTGGAGGATGGCATTCATGTATTGTACAGCCATTACAACACCTTCCATGACCACCAGCAGTGTATGTCGGCCCCACATAATGCCACCCCAAAACAGCAGGGAACCTCCACTGTGCTGCACTTGCTGGACAGTGTGTATAAGGTATTCAGTGTGACCAAATTGCCTCCAGACATGTCTCCAACGTTTGTCTGGTTGAAGACATATGCAACACTCATTGGTGAAGAGAACATGATTCCTATCGTGAGCGGTCCATTCAGCATGTTGTTAGGCTCATCTGTATCTTGCTGCATGGCGTTGTGGTTGCGAAGATGGACCTTGCCATGGATGTCAGGAGTTAATTTGCGCATAATGCAGCCTATTGTGTACAATTTGAGTCATAACGTAGTATCATGTGGCTGCACAAAAAGAATTATTCAACATGGTGGTGTTGCTGTCAGGATTCCTCTGAGGCATAATCCATAGGTAGCAGTCATCCACTGCAGTAGTAGCCCTAGGGTGGCCTTAGCAAGGCATTTCATTGACAGTTCCTGTCTCTCTGTATCTCCTCCATGTCTGAACAACATCGCTTTGGTTCACTCTGAGGCGCCTGGACACTTCCCATGTTGAGAGCCCTTCCTGGCACAAAGTAACAATGTGTATGTGATCGAACCATGGTATTGCTGTCTATGCATGATTGTACTACAGACAACATGAGCCGTGTACCTCCTTCCTTGTGGAGTGACTGGAACTGATTGGCTGTCGGACCCCCTCCATCTAATAAGTGCTGCTTATGCATGGTTGTTTACATCTTTGGGTAGGTTTAGTGACATCTCTGAACAGTCAAAGGGACTGTGTCTGTGATACAATATCCACAGTCAATGTCTATCTTCAGTAATTCTGGGAACTGGGGTGATGTAAAACATTGTTTGATGTGTGTACTATCTGGGCATTATAATGTTTACCAAGTGATACCAATTCTGTGATCTTTCCTTGGATGCTCCATAGTTTATTAATATCATGTTAGTGTTTTCTATATCTGATCTGCAAGGACAAACACTGTGGCTGATGTAACTTCAGTATTGTGAGGCAGTTCATCTCTGATTCCAAGGGGAGTTTCTCTAATCTAAAAAAATCCCCATGTCCATGCTAATGTACTCCTCTACTCTTGTAGCCACTTCCTGCATGTAGTGTACACCTGACCAATAAAGAGAAACCTTGAAATTCAGCACCTGATAGTGGAAGTCATGAAATTTTCACCCATTACCACCACAGAGCCATCTGAGTCTCTAGTTGAGAGCTTCCATTGTGCTTGAAATCAGAGGACCACAATCAGCCCTGGGTATGATGCTACAAATAGTAAGCTTAGCCTGCGCCCCACATGTGATGCTAGTTGTCTTCACCAAATCAGCCATCCACTACAACAAACTGAGGATGACCTCAGAACCCAAGCAGGAGGCATTTTTCATGCCGACATGCAGCATTACTTGCAGCTAGTTGCAGCCGATCTACTGGCAGGACCTCTTTCAAATCACAAACAACTGCACACTCGTATTCTTTCCTGCCCTGCATGCTATTTCCCTGAGAGGCTCCTTTACCTGTCTAACATTCAAGCTCCCAATTACTGGCAAACTCACCCGCTGCACTTGTCCTATTTGGACAGGATGTCAGCCACTAGCCCAACAGGAGAGGCACCTTGGGCTTAATCAGAAGTATTATCAACACTGTGTTGCACCTTGTACCTCTTGCTAAGACGTAAAGAACCAACCATGCAACCCATTCCCTCTTTCACCTTCTGCCCAGTGACACACAAACCTACCACTGCCTGCTGCTCAGTGGTTTGCATTTCTTGAATGTGTCTAGATTTCAGGCATTCTTTTCCAGTACATCCTATTATCGGTGAGGAAACAGGAACCATAAGAATTTCATAATCTTAATGTTGCTCACACTATCTCCTCAGCTAATGAATCTTATAATCCACCTCTTTATAAACTGTAGGCTGTGCTTCATGTGTCTCCACTGCTTAGCTGCAAATTTTATGCTACTGACTGATTTGCCTAGCAGTATGAGATTTATGAAGAACAGGAAAAATTTACACTAAAGTAACATGTTTTATGCCCTGAAAACACTGCGAGGAGAAGAAACCATGACCGAGTGCTCGCATCTGGACACATATGGAAGCTCTACAGCAAGAAGTGCCTATAGCAGCTCATGTATAACTCTTTAAAACTTATTTGTGCACGTTGGATTCTGTCTCACAATGATCAAGAGCATTTGAAAATGGAAGTCTTTCATCACAAATGAAAAGTCACTCAACAAATTCAGTGGCCTAAGAATTATTTCACTGAATTGGAAATGATGATATTAAATTGTCTATGATAAATGCAGTTTAGCTCCAAGGCTGTAGATTAAACTACTTGAAGAAAAAATGTTGCAGCCAGCCACCTATGTTAATAGCTTTATTTAAGGCAATACATGTTTCGAGTTCTCACCCATCTTGAGCTCCTGTAATACGGTTATACACTGAAGAAACTAAACATTATCTCACACTGAATAATGCCTGGCATTGTTGCAGGAACGTGATAAGCCAAGGAAAGTATGTATATGGTGTAGAGACAAATGGGGAATCATTCTAGCAATGATATGGGCTGCCGATTTAGAAATCCACATATATAAGCAACTTCGACAAAGGGCAGATTTTTGTGGCACAAAGATCTCAGAATTGGTGAAGACAGTTGGCTCTTCATATGCTAATGTAATGAGCATCTATGGAAAATGGTTGGATGGTGATATCCGAAGTAGGACACAAGGTATCGAATGCCCACACATCATCACAGAATATGGAGGTAAGCAGCTTGGTCATTCTGTAAAGCAGGGCAAGCAGTGATGTGTGGCAGATCTGGTGATAGTACAATCCTGGTGCAGGCACAATTGATTTGGATCATACCATTCATGTCAATTGCTGTGCCTGGAATGCCATCCAAGCAAATGGCAGTTTGAAGTGTGCACTGCATCACTGGCGCAGATCAGTGGGGACATTATTAAGTTATTGCAGAACATTAATGTGGACTTACATGAGACCTGTGGTAGTAATTGAAGACACCGTGACAGCTATGGACTACGAGAACATTATTGTAGATCACCTGCATTTCTTCATGTTTAATGCCTTCCCTGATGACAGTGACATCCTCCAGTCAAATAACTGTCCATGTCACAAGGCCAGAATTATGCTGCTGTGGTTTGAAGCAACCATATTTTCCCAATGTAAACCTGATGGAAATCATCTGGGACATTACTGGGCATCAGCTCCACACCCACAAACAACTGACCCGTAATTTACAGGAATTTCATGATCTGTGTGTAGACTTCTGGTGCCACATACCTCTGGAAACCTACTAAGGACCTGTCAAATGCATGCCATGTAGAATCACTGCTGTATTGTGTTCCAAAGACTGACCAACATGCTATTAAGCTGGTGATCATGATGTTTTGCATCATCAGTATATATTTGTAATGGTGAACATATAACTGTACTGCACCACTAAAAGATGGGTTAAAACTCAAAAATTGTCTTGATTGACGTAATTTGATCTTGGACAATGTTTGTCATGCACCATTTAAAACAATACAATGATTTTTTTGAACAGGATATTTAAACATATACAAGGTATTTAAAAACAAAGAAGATTTTAAAAATGAGAGAAGAAGGTAAACACTTATTGTGATAAATAATTTATTTATTTGCCAGTGTAAAAATTAAATATCAGAACTAATGTAGGAAAAGGGGTACCAGAGGTGTGATAGCAGAATAGTGACACACTGTAGAGATACAATTTCCACACTGTTTATTACTGAACACAATATACATAATTCGAGTAATCATTACAAGCATACAGAGCATTCCAACTCTCTTTGTCTCCTGGAGCAGCGATCTTCCTTTTCTCCAGTCAGAGATGGTACACCACCACAGAGACACTTCTCCCCGTAGGGTGGAGCACATGAGGAGATGCTGTGGTGATGCATTATCTATCGGAAGTGATGTAGACAGCTGTGTGATGGTGGATGTGATGGAAGACACATTGTAGTCAGCAAGGTGCAAAACCTGCAGCATCAGTAGTGCAGCTAACAGGTTGCTGCTGGCACTGTCAGCAGATAACGATGTAGTCTCAGCAGTGTCTTTAATTGTTGCTGGCTCAATGGTGGTATTTGAAGAGGGAGGCATGTTGGCGGTTTGTCTGGCATTTATACATCCACAGGAGGTGTTGTGGGGCCTTTGTCAGTGTAAGTGAACCTCTGCTGAAAAATAGGAGATGAGTCCTGACGTTTCAACTTCTGGAAGGACAGGAGTGCTGTGCACAAAACTGCATGTGACGGTGCTTGCACTTGACCACCTGTCCATGTAGGTAGCAGTAGTCATAAGGTTAGTATTGCATAACGTGACTGATATGTTGTCAGGCAGATAATTGTGGAGATTCATAGGCACTTGTAAATTGATTATTGGGTGCATAGAAGATGGTGGGGAGGGCAATGTCTGCTGTGACAGGTCTACTAACGTCCATGCCAGTTTAAGATGGTTCACCAACTCTGTTTCTTGTCTTTCAGCAATTTTTGTATAAAAAGTGTATGTATCTGATTTCAACACATGTATTAGTCCTATAAATGGTGGATCTAATGCTGTCTTAATGAATAAAAATTCGCTTTGTCATGTGATGGGAGATGAGTGGAGCATGGATGCTTTGTATATGCATGGGCAAGTACGCGATTAAGTCTGATAAGTACTGGTCTGTGGGGACTGTTTCATGCACCACGAACTCAGCAGGTATGGTGATGGGTTCATTGTATAGTATTTCGATGAGTGACACATCAAGATCATCTTTATGTGCTATTCAAATGCCCAGAAGAACACCTGGAAGATACTCTACCCATAATTCTGAAGGGCACAGAAGAGTAACTTCCATCTCCCAATGCCACTGTTCCATGAGGCCATTGATTTGGGGGTGGTAGGCGGTTGTGTAGAACTAGTGGCACTGGTACAGGTGGTGTAAGTCATTGAATAGTTGGGACTCAAACTCCCAACCCTTGTTCGATGTTAAGGAGGCCAGGAAGCTGTATCTTGCACTCCAGCTTTTGAAGAAAACTTTTGTTACTGTCTCTGCTGATATGCTGGAAATGGGTGTGGCCTCCACCCAGTTTGTCATGCAAACTATCATTGACAATATGTAATGTTAACCATTGGAGCTCTTGGCAGTTGTTAGGAAGTGGGAGGAGGCATATTTCTTAAGTTTTCTCAGCAGTAGGACACACCCCGGATGCATCAATGCGGTGTCTGACAAAGGTCGTGTGGGGTTGCCGAGGTTGCCACTTGTCATCCCTGTGACAGTCCAGCTTATCAAGGATGATACGTAGGGGGTCATCTTGGTCTTTCTTGTTTTGCAGAAAGATTATGACTTCATCTTGACAGGCATAACAAAAGTGCAAACTGAACAGTACATTGTTAATAAATCTTTGCCATGTCTGTGCCACATTTTTTAGTCCCACAGCATGTAGAGGCACTCAGAGAGACCAAATGGTATGATTATGACAGTTTTTGATATGGCTTCTGCTACCATCAGAATTTGCATTCAACGACACTGAAAATTTTTTCCCCAGACAGGATGTGAGAAAAATGATGCAACTTCAGCTGTCAATGAGTGTATGTGCATTGAGGTAGCAGTAGCCATACATAGGTGCCAAGTACTGCTCTTCTTGTGAACTGGTTTAATGGGAGAGGACCAAGCACTGTCTGATGGCCTGAATATGACAGCTCACAAAAGTTCATAGACTGCAGCTTTAGCCACTTTAATTTTGTGAGGATCTAGACGACAGGGGTGATGATGGACAGGGAGACCTGGTGTGGCTGTAATTGGTGGGGTGTACCACCCCACATGCACAAATTGTTTGTGGTCTAATGGGATTTTCTGCAGCAATTTTGTGTGAAGTACCTAGAATAGATTCACTCAGTGTCAAATCTGGAATGTTTATCATAAAGTCACTTGGTAAATTTGGCACTTGTCATGGCACAGTTTATTGCTTGACATTGGCCATGATGCAAGGTTAGTCCAAAGATGTGGCGAACAGTGAAGGCATTATCACTACGTTGTTTGGCACTGTTGTATTGTCCAAGCCTTGGTAGATATTTAGCAATTTTGCAGACTCAACATTCATGGAATTCATGAAAATTTGTTGAGAGATATTTTTGACACTGCCAAAGAAACAGTAAGATTGTGCCATTTATAGTAGCATCATTCTCGATGGTGTAACCAATGTGGTAGATTTTCAACTTAACAGCAAAATCATAGCTCGACATGGAAGTTTGGGCTCACCCCTGTGGGAAATGGGGTAACAGATGTGTGATAGAAGAATAGTGACACACCATGGAGATTCATTTTCCACACTATTTATTACTGAGCACATAATACATAACTCATGTAATCATTACAAGCTTACACAGCATACTAACTCCCTTTGCCTTCTGAAGCAGTGATCTCCCTTTTCTCCAGTGGTAGATAATACACTACCACTCTATCTTTTCAAAATCAGAAACATTTTACAGGAGATTTGTTTTTAACACTGTAGTATGACAATGCAAGAACAATCAATTTGAAATATGTCCTACACTGTTACTTGAGAGACAGTCATCTAAAATAATCAGTAATGCAGCAACGTGAAATCATTATATTACTGATCAAAAACTTTATACTCCCCTGTTAACTAATGTAAATTTGAAAGCTAGTTAACAATAGGGCTACATATCTCAGAGAAAGGAAAAGAAATATTAATTTTATGTTTTCTGCAGTAACCCTGGTTACACAGATGAAAACCTTACACTGTTGAAAAAATGAATCACAGTGAGGAAGTTGTGTATAATCACCAGAATATACTGAACAGAAAAGGAGACAATTCTGCATCTCAGCTGCTTTGCATAAAATAAGAACATGCTAAGTCTTGGACTTACTTTCCCTCACAGAAGGCCATAGTTGTTCAGCACACAATGTCTGACCATGTGAATCTGTTTATAATACACGTGATCCAAGCCTTGTAGTTAGTAGAACAATAGGCAACTTCCGGCAAGAATGCATGACAAGATACTGATAAAAAGTCATGAAATGACCTTATAACCTGTTCATTGTTGTAGTTATGACAATAACAGGTTAATGGTACAGTATCTGAGTATACTATTTCATTAAATCAATAACAAGCAGTTCATCACTGCACTTGCTTCTGCAGAACATGCAGATTTCTATTATAGATATATCTAAAATTCTAAACCAGTATTTGTTCATCATTTTCAGGATAGTGGGCTGATTTTGGCTTGTGAGAGGTTTCACCATCTTGTAACTGGCTTTCCAAGCCAGTCACAATAATACTTTGAGAGCAGGCTCAGTTTGAACCCAAATGTTAGGAGAAGCATTTAGCATCTGCTTGTACCATTGAGATTTTTGCTCCACATACTTTGAGTATTACATCATTGTTTCATTAATAATGAACCAGTCCCAAATTAACATAAGGGGTCATAAAAATCTGCAGTGTTGTTTTGACAAATTAATTCAAATCAAATACTCTGCAGCTTTCTATTTGGGGAAACTAAGTGCATATCACATTTAGTTTATCTACTGATTTTTCCACTGTGGTAATTGTAGATAGTTTTGTCCTTGGGCTTTTCTGAAGAAAGTAAATGTATTGACTGGTTTTCAGCTTCATACATACTACCACCTAATATCACCTTTAGTCCTTGCTTCAGTTGTGTTGAAAATCAGTTGCTATGTATTGCACTAGCACTAATATAAATATGTCTTCAGTTATGGCACACATTTTGCTAATCTCATTTGCTGAAGTATTATACTGATTCATATTAAATCATTTGCACTTGAGGAACCACCATTTTCAAGTTCATGATGATTGTTGTAGGCTTCTTTGTGGCAATAATCCACTGCTAACAAAACTGGCTTCAGAAATACCATTTTGTGTAGCCATGTCCTTTTTGTGTGCTGTGAAACAGAACACAAATTAATTCACTGATTTGAGGTTTTTCATGCTTGCAGACACAGGGAATATTTCAAATCTGCAATAAATCAGTTATAACAGTTAAAAATACACAACATGAAATATTACAAAAAGAGGAAGAACTGGCCCCTGAGCAATAAGTATACATTAGTCCTGATGTAGGGAACTCTTGCACCCATCACTCAGTGAGAAATCACTGCAGTCAGCCTCCCAAATACTGGAATAAAAAGTATGTTTAAAGCATAGCAAACTAGAGTAAACAATTTACATCTGCTTAATGTCTTGTTCAGATACATATGTGGAATGATATTAACCAGACACAAACAGTTAAAGAACTGAAAAAATTACAAATAGTAAAGGAAGTGGATCTTACCTCCGATAAGGCCCTCTGGTTCATTCTCCTCATGATAAACAACAAATTCTGTTTGGAGCATTTTCTCTATGCTGATCTTTGGTTAACAGAAGGAAAGTGGTTGTTGTCACTTACTGAAGTCATATGTAGGGAATCACCTGTAAGTGATTAATAACTAAATTCTCCTTCCTCCTGAGGTGATGTCACTCATGTGTTATGTTATCACATTATGCTACAACAACATTTGAGGTCTGTTCAGAAAATCCTGGATCTTTGTCCACAACATTTTTATATGCTTACCTTTGACTTGTTGTGCATAGCCTCCTTCAAAATACTCCCCACCACAACTGATACAATATTTCCAATGCCGTTTCCACTTCTGGAAGCAGTCTTGTTATTTCTCTTGCTTTACTGCACAAAGTGCCATTTGCAAATTTTCTTTTATCTCATCTGTCATTGCAAGTCTTCATCCTTTGAACAGGGTCCTCAACTTTGGAAATAAAAAAAGAAGTTGGAAGGGGCTAGGTCTAGAGTGTACAGAGCATGAGGCAGCACAGTGATTTTGTTTTTTTGTGCAGTACTCATGCACCAACAAGGATGAATGTGTGGGTGCATTTTCATGATACAAGAGTCACAAGTCATCTCACCACATTTCGGGCTGTTTTCTTCTCACATTTTCTTGTAGGCATTGCAACAGATCCTGATAATACCACCAATTAACAGTTTGTCCCTGTGGTATGAATTCATGATAAACTAATCCTTCAAAGTCAAAGAAAACTATCAGCCTTGCTTTGACATTTGACCTGATCTGTTGAGCTTTTTATGGTCTTGGAGAACGTTTCTCAACCCACTGTGAAGATTGAACATTGGTTTCAACATCATATCCATAGAACCACACCTCATTACCAGTTTTGATTCTCTTAAGGAACATCTCATTCTCATTTGTGTGATCCAAAAGGTCTTCACAGATTGTGTGGCAAAGGTCTTTCCTGTCTTGAGTAATGAGGGATGGGATGAACTAGGCAGCAACATGATGCAATCCAAGAAGCTGAGTCAGGATTTCATGACACGATCTGACTGAAATGTTGCATTCTTCTGCGATCTCTCAGAAAGTCAGTCTTTGATTGGACTGCACAATTTCATTGATGTTCCTGACATGAGGATCATCGGTAGATGCCTAAGAGTGTCTTGAATGAGGGTCATCTTTAACTTCTGTCCATCCATTTTTTAAACCATGTGAACCATACCTAACACCAAGGTCATCTTAAGCACTCATCACTGTAGGCTTTCTGCATCATTTGTTGTGTCTCTGTAAAAGTTTTCTTGAGTTTCACACAAAATTTAATGCAGCCACATTGCTTCTCAAACTCTGCCATCTCAAAATTCACATACTACTTGACACATACAACAATGAAAATTCCAGCAGCTACATATTAAACACAGATGTTTGCAGGGGTGCCAACCTCATATTTCTCCAACACACCACTCATAAAAAATTATGAATGTTTCAGGATTTTTTGAACAGACCTCGTATTTATTGTGATGAACATATTAGGCAGCATACAGCACAAAATTTCTTATCATTTCAAGTGAAAAAACAAGTCCTAATTAACCATAAATATTTTATTGTTAATGTGACACATGATAGCTGAATTGGGGATACACGTACATATTTGCATTGAAGTGGCACTTCCTAACAGGTTGCTGAAAAATATACTACTACAGTCATGACAACTTGCTGGCAAATATACTGCTACAATCCTCGATGAAAATGAGAACATAAGGAATTGACATAATGAGGGAAACTCCTTCATGGAATACAAATAATACTGCAACAAAAGAAAAGAGAGAGAGAGAGAGAGAGAGACAGAGAGTTTGTTGGGGGGGGGGGCACAGATGCACATGTGCTTTTGTGTCAGCATGCCTGTGGCTCATACACACATGCCTGCAAATACACCCTGAGTAACTGGAGACTTGACAGATTATCGAGCGAGGTGGCGCAGTGGTTAGCACACTGGAATCACATTCGGGAGGATGACGGTTCAATCCCATGTCCAGTAATCCTGATTTAGGTTTTCTGTGAATTCCCTAAATTGCTTCAGACAAATGCCATGATGGTTCCTTTGAAAGGGCATGGCTGATTTCTTTCCCAATCCTACCCTAATCCAATGAGACAGATGACCTCGCTGTTTGGTCTCCTCCCCCAAATCAAACCCCAATCCAAACTAACAGATTATCTATAAGAAAAAATAAAATAAAAAGTATGAATAGAGCCATTGTGTTTCCATGGTCACATAGTGAGGAAATCCTCATTGATGTGGAACATGTCAGAATACAGATCTTTCTAGATAACTTCTCTCGATTTTCTTGTGTGGACTTTACTCAGTCACAGGATGCCATATTACTTTTAGGTACTGGTAATTAGAATTGTTGTTTTTGTGACAACTTTTCTGGGTGCACAACCACATTGTACCACTGTCATAATCACCAACATCAATGTCACTGTTCTAAATGGTCTTTATTAGTATGAATGAGTACCAAACTGAGCTCTTATATATTGAGATTTCATTCATTTCATAATATACATAAACCAAGCCTTGTAGTTAGTAGAATGATAGGCAATTTACAGAAAAAATGCTTGACAAGATACTGATAAAATCTCACTGTAAGATCCTTATAAACTGTTCATTATTGCAATTATGACAATAACAGATTAATGATACAGTAACTGAGTATACTGTTTCATTATATTCATAACATGTAATTTGTTGCTGCCCTTACTTCTGCAAAATTATGCAGATTGCTCTTATAACCATATTTAAAAGTCTAAAACCAGTATTTGTTCATCATTTTCAACACAGTGGGCTGTTGTTAGTTTGTGAGAGGTATGAGCATTTTGTAACTGGCTTTCCAAGCCAGTCACAATGGAACTTTGAGACCAGGTGTAGAATGTTAGGAGAAGCACCTAGCATCTGCTTGTACCATTGAAATTTTTGCTTCAAGTACTTTGAGTATTATATCACTGCTTCATTAATAATGAACCAGTCCCAAATTAACATAAAGAGGTGATAAAAGCCTGCAGTGTTGAGTTGACAAATCACTTCAGAGAAAATACTATGCAGCTTTCTTTTTGGGGAACTGAGTGCATTGGTTTATCTATTGAATTTGTCACTGTTGTAGTTATAGATAATTGTGTACTTGGGCTTTACAGAAGAAAGTAAGTTTCAGCACACATTTTGCTAATCTCATTTGTCAAAGTATTATACTGATTCATATTCAATCATTTGCAGTTGAGCAAGTACTGTTTTCATGTTAATGAGGATTCCTGTAATACAGTACTTAAAAGGAGATTTAAATCTAATTGTCATGGGGGACTGAAATGCAGTTGTAAGGGAGGAGTAGGAGAAAAGGTTACAGAAGAATGTGGGCTTGAGACAAAGAATGAGAGAGGAGAAAGACTAATTGAGTTCTATTATAAATTTTATCTAGTAATGGTAAATACTCTGTTTAAGAATCACAAGAGGAGGAGATATACTTGGAAAAGAGCAAGTGACGCAGGAAGATTTCGGTTAGATTATATTATGGGCCAACAGAGATTCTAAAATCATATACTGGATTGTAAGGAATATCCAGGAGCAGATATGAACTCTGATCACAATGTAGTAATGATGAAGATTACATTGAAGTTTAAGAGATTAGTCAGGAAGAATCAATATGCTAAGAAGTGGGATATGGAAATACTGGGAAATAATGAGATAAGCTTGAATTTCTCTGAGGCTTTTTATACAGCAATAGGAAACAGTTCAGTAGGCAGTACAGGTGAAGAGGAATGGACATCTCTAAAAAGGTCAGTCACAGAAGTTGGAAAGAAAAACATAGATACAAAGAAGGCAACTGCGAAGGAACCTTGGGTAACAGAAGAAATACTTCAGTTGATTGATGAAAGAAGAAAATACAAAAATATTCAGGGAAATCCAGGAATACAGAAATTACAACTCATTGAGGAATGAAATAAATAGGAAGTGGAGGGAAGCTAAGATGAAGTTGCTACATGAAAAATGTGAAGAGATCAAAATAGAAATGATTGTCAGAAAAACTGACTCAGCATATAGGAAAGTCAAAATAGCCTTTGTTGAAATTAAAAACAGGGGTGGCAACATTAAGACTGCAACATAAATTCCACTGTTAAATACAGAAGAGAGAGCAGATAGGTGGAAAGAGTACATTGAAGGCCTCTATGAGGGGGAAGATTTGCCTGATGTGATAGGAGATAGGGGGTCCATGATCAGAATCAGAATTTAAGAGAGCTTTGGAGAACTTAAGATCAAATAAGGCAGAAGGCATAGACAACATTCCATCAGAATTTATAAAATCATTGGGGGAAGTGGCAACAAAATGACTATTCACTGTGGTGTGTAGAATACATGAGTCTGATGTCATACCATCTGACTTTGGAAAAATATCATCCACACAATTCCAAAGGTTGCAAAAGCTGGCAAGTGTGAGAATTATTGCACAGTTAGCTTACTACCTCATGCAACCAAGTTGCTAACAAGAGTAATATACAGAAGTATGAAAAAGAAAATTGAGGATGTTTTAGGTGATGATCAGTTTGGCTTTATGGAAGGACAAGGGGCCAGAGAGGGAATTCTGACATTGTGGTTGACAATGGAAGCAAGATAAAAGAAAAATCAAAACATGTTCATAGGATATGTTGACCAGGAAAAAGTGTTCAACAATGTAAAATGGTGCAAGATGTTCAGAATTCTGAGAAAAATGGAGTTAAGCTATAGGGAGAGACAGATAAAATACAATATGTAAAAGAGCCAAGAGGGAGTAATAAGAGAGGATGACCAAGAATGAAGTGCTGGGATCAAAATGGGTGTAAGACAGGGGTGTAGTCTTTTGCCCCTATTGTTCAATCTGTACATCAAAAAAACAATGATGGAAATAAGAGTAAGGTTCAGAAGCGGAATTAAAATTTAAGGTGAAAGGATATCAATGATACAATCTGCTGATAACATTGCTACCATAAGTGAAACTGAAAAAGAATAACATGATTTTTTGTATGGAATGAATAGTTTAATGAGTACAGAATATGGACTGAGAGTAAACTGAAGAAAGATGAAGGCAATAAGAGGTAGCAGAAATGATAACCTCAAGAAAGTTAACATCAAGACTGATGGTAATGAAGCAAATGAAGTTAAGGAATTCTACTACCTAGGCAGCAAAATAACCAATGACAAATGGAGCAAGGAGGACACCAAAAGCAGACTAACAATGGCAAAAACGGGCATTCCTGACCAAGAGAAGTCTACTAGTATCAAACACAGGCCTTAATTTGAAGAAGACATTTTTGAGACTGTACATTTGGAGCACAGCATTGTATGGTAGTGAAACATGGACTGTGGGAAAACCAGGATAGAAGAGAATCAAAGCATTGGTACAGATGAATGTTGAAAATTATGTGTACTGATAAGGTAAGGAATGAGGAGGTTCTGTGCAGAATTGGAGGGGAAAGGAATGTGTGGAAAGCACTGACAAGAAGGGATAGGATGACAGAACATCTGTTAAGACATCAGGGAATGATTTCCGTGGTACTAGAGGGAGCTGTAGAGGGCAAAAACTGTAGAGTAAGACAAAGAGTGGAATAAATCCAGCAAATAATTGAGGACATAAGTTACAAGTGCTACCCTGAGATTGAGATGAAGAGATTGGCAAAGAAGAGGTTTCTTGTAAGCTTGTTTGTGGTAGGCATCCACTACTGACAAAAATGTGTTCAGAAATACTATTTCATGGATCCAAGTATTTATTGTGGGCTGGGAAACAAAACATAATTTAATTCACAGATTTGACCCTTTTTCATACTTGCAGACATAGAAAATTATAACAGTTAGGAACACAAAACATGTAAATACTACAAAAAGCAATAAATTCATTAGTTCTGGTGTAGGGAACTCTTGCACCCATCACCCAGTGGGAAACCATTGCAGTCAACCTACCAAATACTGGAAGGAAAACTATGTTTAAAGTGCAGCAAATTAAAGTAAACAATTTACATGTGCTTAACATCTTGTTCAAACACATGTCGAAGGCTATTAACCAGAGACAAATAGTTACAGAACTAGAAACATTACAAATAGTAACAGAAGTATATCTTACCTCTGATAAGACTCTCCAGTTCATTCTCATCATGATAATCAACAAATTCTGTTGGATGTAGTCCTTGGAACATCTTTACTATGCTTGGCTTTAGTTTATAGAAGAAAAGTGGCTGTTGTCTCTTACTAAAGTCAAGTGTAAGGCAGTCAACAACCTGTAAGTAATTATGAACAAAATTTTCCTTTCCCCTGAGATGAGGTAACTGCTATATTATGTTGTCACCTTAGGCTACAACAACATATTTATTGTGATGATCATAGCAGGCAGCATATAGCACACAATTTCTTATCATTTTATGTATCAAAGCAAAGTCCTAATGAAACATATATATTTTACTCTGAGTTTCTATTCAGTGTGACAGTTATAACTGAATTGGGGTTGCATATACACATTTGCAATAAAGTGGCACTTTCTGACAGCCTGCTGAAAAATATAGTCTACTGCTACAGTCCTTGAAGAAAAATTAAACATAATAAATTGATGTAATGAGGGAAACTGTGTGTGTGTGTGTGTGTGTGTGTGTGTGTGTGTGTGTGTGCATGACGCACACTTCCTTGCATGCATGCATATGCATGGGGCACACATAAATGCCTACGAATATGCCTTGTGCAACTTGAGACTTGACACATTTTCTATAAGAAAAAATAAAGTAAAAATCATTATTAGATACATTGTTTTTCCACAGTCACACAGTATGGAGACCCTCATTGACATGGAACATTTCAGAATACAAATCTTTGTATATAACATCTCTTACTTTTCTTGTGAGGACTTTACTCAATTAGATAATGCCTCCTTACTTTTGGGTACTGATAATTAGAATTGCGATTTTTTGTGACAACTTTTTCTGGGTGCACAACCGTATTGTATCATTATTATATTCACCAACATTTTTCTCGGTGTTCTAAAAGGTCTTCATTAAAGTGGACACATACCAAATTAATATCTTATATATTGATATTTCATTCAGCTCCAAATGTCAGTTATCAAGCAACTTACTGAGCTCAATTTTTGATTGATTGGATGGATGACAAGGGTAGGGGTGAGAAGGAGGCGATGCCATTTATTGTCATAGTTTTTATATCTATTTCTATTGTTTCACATTGATGAATGAGGAGGACTCTATTACTGCCACACTAAAAGGGGTTGTCTTGTAACCACTATCAGTCTGGAAATTGACTACTCTTAGATTAGATTAGATTAGTACTTGTTCCATAGATCATGAATACGACGCTTCGTAATGATGTGGAACGTGTCAGGTTAATAAAAGGTGTCTATACAAGATATTACATTAGACAAAATATTACATGACACTCAATATTTTTAATTTTTTTTGTGGGGGTTGGGAAATTACCCACTTACTATATCCAAAAATTCATCTAATGAGTAGAAGGAGTTGCCATTAAGAAATTCTTTTAATTTCCTTTTAAATGCTGTATGACTATCTGTCAGACTTTTGATGCTATTAGGTAAGTGACCAAAGATTTTTGTGGCAGCATAATTTACCCCCTTCTGAGCCAAAGTTAGATTTAACTTGAGTAGTGAAGATCATCCTTTCTCCTAGTGTTGTAGTCATGTACACTGCTATTACTTTTGAATTCGTTCAGATTGTTAATAACAAATTTCATAAGTGAATATATATATTGTGAGGCTACAGTGAAGTTTTCTAGCTCTTTAAATAAGTGTCTGCAGGATGATCTTGGATGAGCTCCAGCAATTATTCTGATTACACGCTTTTGTGCAATGAACACTCTTTTATTCAATGATGAGTTACCCCAGAATATGATGCCATATGAAAGCAGAGAATGAAAATAGGTGTGGTAAGCTAATTTACTCAGATGTATATTGCCAAAATTTGCAATGACCCCTAATAGCATAAGTAGCTGAACTCAAACGTTTCAGCTGATCCTCAGTGTGTTTTTTCCAGTTCAACCCCTCATCAGTGCATACACCTAGAAATTTTGAATATTCTACCTTAGCTACCAATTTCTGATCGAAGTCTATATTTATTAATGGGGTCATTCCATTTACTGTGTGGAACTGTATATACTGTGTTTTGTCAAAGTTTAATGAGAGATCATATGCAGAGAACCACTTAATGATTTTCTGAAAAACATCATTTACGTATTCACCAGTTAATTCTTGTTTGTTAGCTGCTATAGCTATACTTGTATCATCAGCAAAAAGTACCAGCTTTGTATCTTCGTGAATATAGAACGGCAAGTAATTAATATATATTAAGAACAGCAGAGGACCCAAGACCGAACCTTGCAGCATCCCGTTCTTGATTGTTCCCCAGTTTGAGAAATCACCAGTTTTTGCATATAATGTGAACTGTTTATTTCAACTTTCTGCACTCTTCCAGTTAGGTATGATTTAAACCATTTGAGCACTGTCCCATTCATACCACAGTACTTGAGCTTATCTAGAAGTATTCCATGATTTACACAGTCAAAAGCCTTTGATAGATCACAAAAAATCCAGTCCGACAGCTAAAAGACAGTGGAAGGCAACATCCATAATTTCACAACATCAGGCATTCCTTGTATCTTTATCTTAAGGGTAAATGGCTGCAGAGATATATTCAAGATTGTGAAAACAATACAGTTTCATTCCACACAATATGATGTTCTGCCATACAGACTTGCTGTGTTGTCCAGTTTGAATGCTTGCCTCATGCTTCATGAAACATATGCTGATGGCTTAAATATCAGTAAAGACATGTGTGGTCATTGTTGTCCTCAATAAAGCTTTCCTGGGTAATGACCATGTCATCAGAGTTCTTTGTATACTAATGTTTCAGTCATTGGTGCATGTGGCTTTTGTCAAGTTGATGTGTTAACTGTTGATCCATTGGCACATTAGGATCTGATATTTCATTATGTTGGTAGTATAAATTGTTAAAAATGTTATTGAACCTGATTTTGATTCTATGGTAGAAGTAGGAATCCAGGGATTGATCGTTATTGCTAGCATTCATGAGGCAGCCCCACTGGGGACGGCAGTAAACATGGTATTGTCTCCATCACCAATAAGCACTTTGGTAGTAGTACAGTACTTTGTCACTGTGCTCACCTGCTTCTCATCCATCAATCCATAGCTCTCAGTAAAGAGGAACTGACCCCACCTCCCACTCCTCCCACAGAATTGAAAATGGACTTCATTAACAATCAACACTAGAGCAGGATGGAATGCCAGTAAATGAGATCTTTATATTGTACTGGCCAAATACATCACCCTGATGAATGGCACTTGCAACAGCAGCTAAAACAGTGGTATGAATAAGACCACATCTAGAGAGTCACACACTCAAATTAGTTTAATTTATACTATCTGCGTACCCAATGTTGCCAAGGTATGTATTTATTCCAATCTTCTATTAACCCTCCTCTTCCATCAGCCACTCTCTGTCAGTCTTATTGTGCCCCTCTCTCTATCCATCTCCTGCTCCCTCCTCTCTCTGTCAATCTGCCCCTCCTCCCTCTGCCCGTCTGCTCCTTCACCCTCGGTTCATATCCATATCCTCCATCTTAGTCCATCTCTTCCTCCCCCTCTATTTGTCAAGCTCCTCCTACCCCTCTCTTTGCTGATCTCCTCCTCCCCTCTCTCTGTCAATGTCCTACTCTTCGCTTTCTCTGTCCATTTCCTCCTCTCCATATGTCTGTTCATCTCCTCCTCCCCCATCTCTCTGCCTGTTTCTTCTTCTTCCTGTGTCTGCCCATCTTCTCTTCTTTCCTTTCGCTGTCCATCTCCCTTCCTCTCTAACCATCCATTTCCCCTTCCCCTATCTCTGTCCATCTGCTCATCTTTCTGTCTGTGTTTATCTTCTCCTTCCCCCTCACTGTGTTTCCAACTGTTAATCCTCCCTTCTCTCTCCACATCATCAAACTCACCTGAATGGGAGACTGGTGGTTCTTACCCCTACAGTATTTATTTCCAGACTGTAATAAATATATGTATATGTACCACATTTGATTGAAATCATTTCAGGGGTTTAGGATGTGGCTGAGAAGGGGCAACTGGAACCTCGAGTTCCTGTATTTTGCACTGGGGAAGGAAGTAACAGTTGGGAACGCTAGGTATTTTTTCCAATTTTAGATGTGCCTGTTGGTAGTACCTGGAACTTTCTGGAATTTTGCCAGCTAAGTACTTCTTCCAAGTATTTTTCCAATGCTATGACTCACACCAACACTTCCAAGTTGAGTACTACTGCATATGTGTGTCTTAGCAATTGTGGTTCTGAAGGTAAGTGAGAATAATGATGCCCAGTGAATGATATGGTATTGAAACTGTAGTAACTCAAGTAATATGGATATGGTTCAGAATAGCAAAGTTTGTATATGATCAGGTAGCTGGGCACAAGTTTATTGTTCTTGACTGAATCTCTGTGAGACATTACATGAAAGTTTGCAGTATTTGGGAAACAAAGATAAATATGAGGGCTGTTTTTTTTTCAACCTCCGATCGTCCATCTAAGCAAGTAAGAGGTAGGGAGGGGCTGGACGTGTGCATCTTGTGATTGCGAAGCTCCCCCACCACAACCTCTGCTGTTTTCAGCTTCAGTGTGTCGGTTGTAGCTGAGCTATGTCCGTGTAAACATGGCCGCTATGCTCGATGCTCCTGCGAAATGTGAGTTACGAAGTGTAATCCGTTTTCTGCAAGCAGAAAGATGTAGTGCTGCAGAAATCCATTGCAGAATGAGTAACGTGTATGGTAACAATGTTATGAGTGATGGTAGTGTTTGGGAATGGTGTTGAAAATTTAAAGAAGGATGAACAGACGTTCATGATGAAGGTGGAAAAGGTCGCAAATCTGTCACCACTGTAGGCCTCATTGAGCATGTTGATCAGGCAGTGAGATGCATAGATTTACAATTAGCAAATTGTCTGATGAATTTCCAGACATTTCAAGGTCTGCTTTGTACACAATTGTGACTCAAGACCTACACTATCAGACATTGTGTGCACGTTGGATCCCAAAAATGCTGAGTACTGACCACAAAACGCAAAGGAAAGCATCAGCATTATCGTTTCTCACACGTTATGCCAATGAGGGTAACGTTTTTTTGAAGTCGATTGTTACTCACAATGAAACGTGGGTCCTCTATGACAATCTTGAAACAAAGGAACAATCAAAGCAGTGGCTGCACACAGCTTCCCCAAGCAAGCCAAAAAAGTTTAAACATTCACTGATGGAAAGAAAAACAATGGCCACTGTGTTTTGGGACCATAAAGGAGTGCTGCTGGTAGACTTTATGGAGCAAGCTATGACAATAACCAAGTAAGTTTACTGTGAAACTTTATGTCATCTTCGTAGAGCCATTCAAAACAAATGCAGAGGAATGCTTTCGTCTGGCATTGTTTTGATCCATGACAACGCCCGACCACACAGCGCCAACATGACAAAAGACCTCCTCAAAAAGTTTAAATGGGAAGTTTTTGAACATCCACCATACAGCCCGGACCTAACACCAAGTGATTATCACCTGTTCTGAGAACTGAAGTCATGGTTAGGTGGGCAGCGCTTCGCTACTAACGAAGAACTTCAGGATGCCGTCAAGACTTACCCGTCCTCACTGGCGGCAACATTCTTCGAGGAAGGCATCAAAAAGTTTGTGTCATGGTGTGACAAGTGCCTCAATTGTTTTGGTGATTATGTAGAAAAATAAGTTAAAACTTTACTGTACTTTTGGTAATAAAATTATTATTTTCTGTACATTTTACTTTTATTTACAGCCAATCGGAGGTTGAAAAAAAAAACAACCCTCATAGTTATATTATGGAAAAAGTAAAGCCAAATGCAATTTCATTTAGATTAGGAAATCACTGTAAAAGCTGGCCAGAACTAATCTACATAAGGCAAAATTTCAGTATTCCTGATATACAGTATTTAGAAAAACTATTGCTTAGATTTTGGAACAGTTAGTTCCTGTCACAGGGAGGAAGAAGGGACAGGTTTTGAAGATGAGGCAACCCACCTGTTATGAAGAGGAGATGAGAAACTGATAAAGAGTGAGTCATCTCAGAGAGTAGGAGGTAAAAAATGTTCCATGATAAGCACTGCATCAGCAAACTGAAGTTCTGACCTGACAGAAGGACAGAATGAGAAAGAGGATAAGGAGTGGTTACATAGTGTGATTAAAATCCAAAAAGAAAGCTGATGGAGAAAAAACAAAAAAGAGTAAGCTAAACAGTTATGGAATAAATAAGAAACTACAACAATGAAAAATAATACTACCAGCAGAAACCAAGTTTTGAAAATTGTATGAGGCATGGTTTTTAAAGGTTTGTTTTGTTGTAGACACTAGTAGTTCACTCCCATACCACAACAAGCATGTGCGCCATGTACTGGTTTGGCTTTGGGAACAACTGTGTTCAGTTTCAGCTCTGTAGCTAACCTGTACGGTTCTGTTTTGTGCTTTAAAAATGTTTAAGACTATCAACTCGCCCACTGCATGTGAGGTTCACTCAGTAATACGGTTTTTGTCAGCAAGGAACTTGTCTGCTGCAGAAATTCATTGACAGATTTGCGTAGTGTATGGTGATACTGTTATGAGTGAAAGCAAAGTGCATAAGTGGGTATGAGAATTTAAAGATGGCTGTGACATGATGAGGACTGCTACAGGCACCCTTCTTTGATTACAGATGATTTGGTGGCTTCAGTTGAAGTGAGGATTCATGAGAACAAGCACTTCACAATAACAGGTCTCTCAAATGAATTGCTTGATGTGTCAAGATCAGTGCTTTACAACATTGTTTCTGAACACCTAAAGTTTAGGAAACTGTGCTCCCGTTGGGTCCTGAAACTCCTAACAGAGGACCACAAAAACCAAAGATTTGAGTGTGTGATGAAGTTCTTGACTCATTATCATGAAGAAGGTGATGGCTTCTTGAGTCAGATCGTAATTGGAGATGAAACATGGGTTTTACAAATCACGCCTGAATCGAAGCAACAGAGCATGGAATGGAGACACACACAAACTTACCTGTAAAGGTGAAGGCCAAACAGACTCTGTCCCAGCGCAAAATAATGGCGTCAGTGTTTTGGTATAGGCATGGTGTTTTGTTGGTCGACTTCATGCAACGAGGAACAACTATCAATGCAGAAGCATACTGACAATCCCTGAGAAAGATATGCAGAGAGATTCAAAACAAAAGACGCAGAATGCTGACAAAGGGAATTGTCCTTCTCCATGACAATGCAAGACCTCACACTGCAGGTCAGACCTGTGATTTATTTGATGGTTTTGGGTGGGAAGTTTTAGACCACCCACCCTACAGTCCTGATCTTGTGGTGAGCGATTACCATCTCTTCCTCCACCTCAAACAACACCTCAGTGGCAACCATTGCAGTGATGATGACGACGTGAAAATGGCAGTGAACTCTTGGTTACCAGAGCAGGTGGTAAGTTTTTATGAAGAGGGTATTTTAAAATTGGTTGAGAGGTAGGATACGTGTTTGAACAAACATGGCAACTATGTCGAAAAATAGAGTGAAGTATGTACTTTCTGAAAATAAATTTACTTATTTGAAATAACCTTTCGTTGTGTTCTTATGTTCAAATGGACCTTACTTAAAAAACATGCCTCGCAATTACTGGGAGAGGGAGGACTGTTAGTAGAGGCTTAGCCAGATAGCTTGTCATATGCGAGAATGTAGTGGGTGCAATTTCCCATCTCAACTTTACAACCTTACAGGGAAAGTACAGCTGAGTGGGAGGATTCAGGTGGCCTTTGGTTCTCTGAGGCACATAGATTCATTAAGTCCTGGTGATGAGCATGTTCAGCAACTGAACTGTGAGTTCCCACATGGTGGGCAATTTTTCTGTGTCAAAAGCAAAATTTTAGGTGTTGCCAACAGACAGATTTAAAAATTACCAAAAACAATGATTAGCTCTCACAATTGTTAGTGCCTTCCTCCAGCTGGAACCTAGGAACATGATGTTCCAGGTACATTCTGCTCAATCTGGGATTTGAGGTACCTGCCCCTCCATTCCAATCTATCCTGGCTTGTCCCTCTTTCCTCCCTAAAATACAAACTAATAGTTTTAAAAGTTAAGTACAATTTATACCACTTTTACATGGCAGTTCCACAAATAATTTTGCCCCCTGGAGGTAATACAAGGCCAGCCAGACTGTCTCCTGGTAAATTTACAATTATCCCAAGTGAAATTTCATTTTCAGCTCATGAGATACTCATTGGGGTTACCATTTATTCTTATACATTTTTCATTGCCCCTTTTCAATTAAACATTTGTTTTAGGTACTGTCATGTGGGGTGCAGAAACTGAGGCGATTCCCCAACTGGCAACCTTGTACATGTATTGTATTTATGCAAGGATAATATTCTCCAGTAGTGTGGTTAATTTGTTGTACACAAATTGGAGATAAACAGCACCTAATACATTACCAGTATCTGGTATGGTGCTAAGTGTGTCACCCACAATTTCTGCTCACACATTGATACCAAAGCGAATCTAATGCACACTTCCAAGATTGCTTGAGGATTTATGTACATTTGCCCTCATGTGGTTACTGCTTTAATTTATTATCCCACTCTCTGTGGATTGTAGCTCATGCATAAATTAACTGCAGGCCTTGAACTGTGTCTTTTTGTTCACAGAAATGTACTAATGAAAGGATAAAATAATTTATTACCTTGGCTGCAGTGTAGTCTGATACAAATATATGTGAACAGTTAATTACAACAGGCATATCATTCCTCATGCTTTGCTTCACCACCAGGTTGCGTACATAGTCAACAGAAGGAAAAATAAGACACCTATCCGGAGTAAGCTCTAGGTAGTCAGTGCCCTCTGCAGTCTGAAATGAACGAAAAGTTTATCATTAATGAGAATCTTGTTAACCTGTTAAAATGCTACTAGTAATTATTCATGTAAAAAAGCTACTGTACTTATAGAAAGTGCAAGAGTTATCACTTTATGTGTACAATATATTCTCATGTTACTTTTCAAACAGATGAAAGTTTGACTGTTCATGGAAATGGAAGAAAATGTTAGACTTTCCAGACATAAATTGAACTTGGTAAAACTGAATTAGAACTTTGGAGAACAAATGCCATCTACAATAAAATTTTGCTTTGTCAGGAACCAGAGTTTCATTTACACCATATTTTTCTTTTTCCATCCCTTCCTTTCTAACATCCCAAATCCTGAGCATCCATCTATTTTATGGCCCCATTAACCTTAACATGCCTAAAAGACATGTGTTTGTGTTCCTTTTATAGTGGTTTCATCTTCCATATCATTACACTGAGTTCCTCTTCTACCTCTTTTGCTTCATTTCCTGTGACTTTTAGCTATGTTAAGAGTTATTACAGCTCTTGTTGTTATCATTACATTACATTCGTTGTTTACACTTATATTTTCATTCCTAGTTAAAATGTCTAAAAATCCCCATTTTCTCCTGTATCTTTATTTAATGGGGTGGACATGTTGATCATCTATGACGGAAATCTTTTTAGCGGATATGTAGTAATCTGTACAGCAGTTCATCTGGGTATCCTGTTTTGCAGATTTTTATTGATACATTATTCAGTTCTTGAATAATTTCTTCAGAACCTAACTCCTGAGTCATACACCCACTATTCCTATTTGTGTTAGTTATCAGCCAACTGTGATGAGACAGAAATTACCTTTCTCTATATCCTTTTGAATCTCTCAATTACATTTATTAACATGTGCTTCATTCCAAAATTATACTCAAATACATGTTTTTTGATAATTTATTTAGAATAACCTAGAATTTCAGTTGTCATGTTGCATACATTGTCTTTTGTGAACTTTTCTCTGTCAATATTAAAAGTGTAGTAATGTATGATATTAGTTTTGGAAGCTCAGAATTCAGTTTTAAGTTTTGTATTGGTCTGAATACGTTTGTTAGTTTACTTTTACCAAGTGAAATGAGGATAAGGCAATATATTTCAAACTGTAAATGCTTACTTTCTTTGTCTCAATTGTTATTTTTGGGCGTGCAACATTATAAAGAATGAATAGTACATTCAAGCCAATTCCCACGAGGATGCCCAGTTCCAGTTGCAGTATCAGGCAGGCAAAAAGTGTTGCAAATCCAGGAATAAGATCATTTTCTGGAAAGAAATAATATTGTGATTTTGCAGATTATAATCAAGTAATGAAACCAATGCAGTGTAGCATAAATACTTCGCAGAAGTAGTTATGTAACCTAGAATTAGTCATGTAGCATTATCATCTGGCTAGATCCAAAGAGTGGACAAGCTGCTTATGCAAAAAATGATTAAAATGGCTCTGAGCACTATGGAACTTAACTTCTGAGGTCATCAGGCCCCTAGAACTTAGGACTACTTAAACCTAACTAACCTAAGGACATCACACACATCCATGCCCGAGGTAGGATTCGAACTTGCGACCATAGCGGTCGCGCATTTCCAGACTGTAGCACCTAGGACTGCTTGGCCACCCCAGCCGGCAAGCTGCTTATTAAGCAAAGTTTTCTTTCAGGAGATGCATACCATATATACCCATTGCAGAATATGTGTTTACAATAAACAATAGTCAGGATTACAAATGTAGATTTGGGCACATATTTGCATTTAACAATACAAAGAAAGCTAAACACTGTAGTCAGGAACTCTTCTATTGTATAAAGTGATCCTTCTAATAGGAACTGCCTTAAAGTTTTTTTAAACAAGAGCTCATCTTCTACCAAACTCTTAATTCCTGAAGGGAGGGCATTAAAAATCTTACAGCCAGTGGAAATGGGCTCCTTTTTGTACCATACTTAGATTTGCCTGTTCCTAGTGGATATCATGTTTTCTTCTCATGTCGTGACTATGATACTCACTATTCAGTTTAAAAATGAATTTTTCTTCCATTATGAATCACATCAAACAGAATATGTATATGTATACAGTGGATGTAAGGATTCCAAGTTTCTTAAAATGATTCCAAGGATGGACTCCACACTTGATACTTATGGCTCTTTTTTGTGCACACAATACTTTTTTAGGCAGTGACTGATTACCTCAAAATATAAATCCATATGGAATAATGGCATGAAAATAACTATAATAGGCTGACATTATGGTTTCCATCCTTCTATAAGAAGAAATAATGCAAAATGTGTAAGTTGCTGATCCAGGATGTGGCTTGACCAGTTCAGTTTGCTGTCAATATGCAAGACTAGATATTTTGAGGTATCCACCCTGGTTATCACCTGCTCACCTATTTTCACTAATATTTTTTCATCTTTGAATGATGTGTGGAACTGAACACAGTTTGTTTTGGTGTAATTTAAAGAAAGACCATTAATATTAAACCAGTTCACTGTTTCACTTAAAACCTTATTTGCTGTTTCCTCAAGTTTATGTACTGAATTATCAATAAGTAGTGCAGTGTCATCAGCAAAAATGGTGAATCTACAATGTTCCTTACAGAGAGTCATATCATTTATAAAGATAATAAAAAGTAGGGGGTGCAGAACTGGGTCTTGGGGCATTCCACATGTGATGGTACCCCATTTTGAAGATAATGAAACTGCATTTTGACTATCCACTCCAACTTCTGTTTCCTGTTTCACAGGTACAAGTCAAGCCATTTCTCTGATGAACCACTTATATTGACATGTGCAGCTTTTTGTAAAAGAATCTGGTGACTGACACAGTCAAATGCTTTTGTTAGGTCACAAAAAATCCCAACCATCTTTAGTTTTTTGTTGATAGATTCCAAAACTTAGAAAGCAAATGCAAATATTGCATCTTCTCTTCACAAACCTTTCTGAAATCCAGACTGACTTTCACTGAGGATATTTTGATCCCTGAGATGCTTAACTATCCTGGAATGCATTAGTTTCTCTAAAACCTTTGAAAACCTGTCAGTAGTGATATTGGCCAATTGTTAGCAGCACCTATCTTATCTCCCTTCTTGTACAACGGTTTTACAACTGCATACTTAAGCCTCTCAGGAACTATTCCTTGCTTAAGTGATGCATCAAAAATGTGGCAAAGGACTTTACTTACATGGCTGCAGCAGTATTTTAATAATTTTTTAGAAATATTGTCAATCCCAGTAGAGTTATTACTTTTCAGACATTTAATAACTCTTTCAATTTCTTGAACAGTGACTGTTGTTACCTTCATGTGTTGTACTGAGGTAGGCACTCTGGCTTTCAAAAGGTTGATGGCTTGGTTCATGGAGTCTTGTAAACCTATTCTTTTTTGTTAATGTTAAAAATGTTTGTTTAATGTGTCTGCAACTATTTTCGGATTGCTGACAAGATGACCCTCACTTTTTATTTGGATATTTTCACTACAAACTGCATTTTTCCTTGTTTCCTTCCTTACAAAATCCCAAAAAGTTTTTACTTTATTGCTCGAGTAATCTATTTCTGTTTTCAATCTCATGTTCTTTGCTGCTTGTATGGTCTTATTCATCACTTTATTGTAGAGTTTATAGTGCATATTCCTACTGGGATCATTTGATCTCTTGGTCACTGCACATAGTTCTCTTCTTGTTTTACAAGGAATTTTGATGCCCTTAGTAATCCATGGCTCGTTTCCAGATTTTAACAGGTTTTCTCTCACTGCCTTTTTTGGAAAGGTTTCTTCAAAGAGACTTGTAACTTTATTGATAAGTATATTAAATTTTGAGTTAACGTCAATTGCAGCATACACAGAACTTAATATGTCATGTCTCTTTTAGTAACAATGACAATTCTCACTACTATCATAGCTCCAATGAAAGAAAAATACATCACTGAAATGTAGACTAATTTGAAACACAATTATGTGAACCTTTGAAACCCTATGATATTGTCAGCATTAACTATATCTGACATATTGAAGAATAAGTATATTCTCTATGTACAATGTTTTCAACTGACACATTTTCTTTGTTAACAGATTTCATATTGAGTTTAAGATCATACTATAGCTTGATAAGAGGCACACATATTAATATCAAATGTTGCTTCTCCAGCTTGACTAAACACAGGGAAGTCATTGTGTCAACCACAAGCTGACTCCCTGATCTCACCAAGAACAAGGCAAATTTATGAACCTTTAGTTAAAGTGCATATTTTGTTCTCAGCAACTTGATGTACCAGTCATTGCTTTTGTTTTCATGACACAGATTTTTATAGTTTTGTATTGGCAAATTTTTAAAACACTGCAGTCATATAGGCAGATGGATTTAAGCCCTGGATTTCATTTTTAATTAGACAATTAATTCATCTACACATGATTAAAACTCTTATTGTATGTCTTCCTTTGCACATTGATAGATAAATTAACATATTTTAGCGTGTGAATACTTACTCTTTGTCTTCCAGATTGGGACCACAACTTTGACTTCTACCATAAATATCACAGCAGCTATAATTATGGCAGCAAGACTTGATTTTGGTATAAAGTAGAAATAATCAGCAAAAAAAAGAAGAGATAAAATCACCAGAAGTCCTGTGAAGAAAAGAGAAAAAAATGTGGAAGATTGCCATCTTAATTTCACATTTATAAGTTAGTAATTCATCTACATCTACATCTACATGATTACTCTGGAATTCACATTTAAGTGCTTGGCAGAGGGTTCATTGAACCACAATCATACTATCTCTTTACCATTCCACTCCCGAACAGCGCGCGGCAAAAACGAACACCTAAACCTTTCTGTTCGAGCTCTGATTTCTCTTATTTTATTTTGATGATAATTCCTACCTATGTAGGTTGGGCTCAACAAAATATTTTCACATTTGGAAGAGAAAGTTGGTGACTGAAATTTCGTAAATAGATCTCGCTGCGACGAAAAACGTCTTTGCTTTAATGACTGCCATCCCAACTAGTGTATCATATCTGCCACACTCTCTCCCCTATTACATGATAATACAAAATGAGCTGCCCCTTTTTGCACCCTTTCAATGTGCTCCGTCAATCCCACCTGGTAAGGTTCCCACACCGCGCAGCAATATTATAACAGAGGATGAACGAGTGTAGTGTAAGCTGTCTCTTTAGTGGACTTGTTGCATCTTCTAAGTGTCCTGCCAATGAAACGCAACCTTTGGCTCACCTTCCCCACATTATTATCTATGTGGTCTTTTCAACTGAAGTTGTTCGTAATTTTAACACCCAGGTACTTAGTTGAATTGACAGCCCTGAGAATTGTACTATTTATCGAGTAATCGAATTCCAACGGATTTCTTTTGGAACTCATGTGGATCACCTCACACTTTTCGTTATTTAGCATCAACTACCACCTGCCACAACATACAGCAATCTTTTCTAAATCGCTTTGCAATTGATACTGGTCTTCGGATGACCTTACTAGACAGTAAATTACAGCATCATCTGCGATCAACCTAAGAGAACTGCTAAGATTGTCACCCAGGTCATTTATATAGATCAGCAACAGCAGAGGTCCCAGGATGCTTCCCTGGGGAACACCTGACATCACTTCAGTTTTACTTGATGATTTGCCGTCTATTACTAAGAACTGCGACCTTCCTGACAGCAAATCACAAATCCAGTTGCACAACTGAGATGATACCCCATAGGCCTGCAGCTTAATTAGAAGTCACTTGTGAGGAACGATGTCAAAAGCTTTCCGAAAATCTAGAAATACGGAACCAACTTGCAGTATACAACTCACTGAAACATGTCATTTATTTACAAAACACTATTTTTTAGTATTGAGTAACAATAATGATCAACGGAAGATTGTTAGCATCATCTTCTAACCTCCCCTGACAATTTTTCTATCTGTCTTAAATACACCTGTAAAAATAATGCAGAACAATACCACATAAGTGTAAATGACAAGTCTGTCAATTCAAAACAAAATAAATAGGCCTACAGAAATGGAAAACTAAGATGTTATTAAGTTAAAAATTGGATTCATTTACTTGATATTTAGCTATTAGGATCGATGTTGCTCCTCTGTTTTAGTTAACATCGCCTACCCACCTTTAGATCATCTTCTCATTCTTTTCTTATTTCTTGAATCCAATGAAGAGATTCCATGTACCATCTACAACTTATGTTCTTGACTACCAGTATATGTCTTGATCATCGCCATTATGACTATAATAACGTCCTCCACTTCAGTTTGTTCTCCCATCCATGTGCTTATTTTCTTTACTTGCCTAACTGATTATTATCTTAAACTGCACTAAATGCAAAAACTCATCAGCTGGCTCTATAAATACATGGCAGCATAACATCACTGACTGGAGAAATGGAAGATCACTGTCCCCGAAGTATGGAGAGTTAGTACACTCTCTGTGCTTGAAACAATTACACAAGTTATGTATAGTGTGCTCAGAAGTAAACAGTGTGAAAATTATACCTCTATAATGTATGACTATTCTGCTATCACACTGATCGATAGTACCCCACTCCTCCCAGTGGTGACCATGAATTTCTGTGTCACACTGTGATTTTATTGTTAAGTTGAAAATCCGAAGTGTCAGTTACACCTCAAGAATACTGAAGTTACAAATAGTACAACATCACTGTTTCTTTGGCAATGTTGACAACGTCTCTCAACAAGTGCTCATGAATTCCACAAACATTCTGTGTGCAGAATTGCTTAATATCCACTAAAGCTCGGACAGTACTACAGTGCTGAACAACATAGTGACAATGCCTTCATTTTTCGCCACATTTTAGCACCAACCTCACATTGCCACTGATGTCAAGTGCCAAATTTACTGAGTGACTTATTGATAAACTTTCCAGATTTGACTCTATGTGAATCTGTTGCTGATACTTCAGAGAAAAGTGCAGCAGAGAACAGCAATAAACAATGGCTGCCCACCTCCAGAGCAAATGTTAAACTAAGTGCCTCTGATCATTGCATCCCACAGTGCCATTACGGTTGAACAATGGCCTACACCATACCATTCCATTACTCTGTTTCATCATCCATCTGCTAGCAGACCATGTGTTCAAGGTTTACATCATCTTTCAGTACCAGTGGATTCCTATTTTCCAAATTCAGTTACAACCATTGCCATTAAACGTGAGTTCTGAGAGACAGACTAAGACGCACACCCAGCACCAAAAACAACTATGGACTCCGTGAGCATGTTTTTCACTATCTCTCCTTGGCAAGGTCAGATACTGCTGACTCCCAGTTTGAGTGACATCACATCTGTCTCAGCTACATTGTGAATGACTCTGTGTGAAATCCATGACATACTGCCTGTGCCGGTTGATAGTAAATGGCCACACCTTCCTTTGTTTATGGTGCCACAACCTCATGTGCAGTCTCATAAACATTTTACACCGTCTCAGACATCTAACATTGGGAGAGACATACCTACCGCATTGGCCCGTGAACTTCACTCACATGTGCAGCCATTCTACAAACAGCAACCCAACTTCTACATACATCATCATGTGATGCCAATGCCATCTGTGCCACAATATGAATTGCCTCTTCACGCACCTCCCTATGCGAAGCCACGTTTTCCACCCATCTCATGCTCCAACATTCTTGCACCTCCCATGTTTCCTATGCCATGCCACGCACACCTCCTGATGGTGCCTTACAATCAAACCACTGACAGCCATCATAGCATCCACCACTGTCTGAATCTACATTTGTTCTGTGCAGATTCTCTCAAGATGTGGTTTGTCCTCAGTGAGTGTTTGATTTCAGCCAGTGGCATCATTGGGGATGATGAGAAGTTAGCCACTCTTCTTAACCACCTCAGAGACAGTATGGACCTTATTAGTGACTTGGTTTTTGATATTCCAGTTTCTCATAAATACTAAATGGCTCAGACACTACTTGTACAATAACTAACACACACACCTGAATAGTAGCTATACCTTGTCATCAATGAGACTACTTTGGGCAATAGCATGCTGTCTTTGGTCTGGTGCCACCTATAAGCTCTAATTGATCCAACACTACTGCCTAATCATGTGCTATGGACACTTTTTCTCCTAAAACTGCCAGAGAACATCTAGATAGCAAGATTAGCAAATGAGGAGGCACCTCTGGAGTTTAATCTTCAACTCACTGACAGAATGTAGGCACTATTACAACACCACATTCTAATCAATAATCATCAGCCGTACACTGCAGTCAATACCCAGTGTACCTGCACCAAAACCGATTTTGCACAATCCTGGCTGAGATACCCTGACATTCTGCACAGCCAAGGACTGCCTAACAACTGCTGTACTGACCCGAACTGGTCTGTGCCTCCCGCCTCTACCACCCCGGGTGCCTTTCACTGCTCGGGTATACAACAGTCACCAACCATGACAGCTGAGGTTGTTGTCCCCTCCCCCCCCCCCCCCCCAATTGGCCACTGCCCCAACTCTGTGTACATACAAGAGCCAAGTGCATTGCCTGCTTCCACAACCACACCAAATTTGCACAGGATGCACAGCACTGCAGACAACCCTGGACCTACCCAAACTAGAACAGTGACCTGACATAAGTGCACCAGGCCACTCTTAATTAACAAGACACTTCTGCACACCATGAAAAAACAGCACCAATACAGTGTTCCAATGGACAGATGGTTGCCAAGTATCTGTCCATGACAGGTGCCTACAGACATATTTCCTTGTTGATACTGGGGATGATGTGAGCACTCACCAACCTGTTCTTGCACCTGCTACAGTATCACTGTTGCTGCTACAAATGTGCATGGCCAATGACATCAATCAGCCTCGGAACAGATACACAAGTACCTTGGTCACTCTTAGTGGCAGAGACAGTTGAACCAATCCTGGCAGCCAATTTCCTCCAGCTCTACCCATCTATTATGACAGGATGGTCAGCAGTCAATGTCAGCAACACACTACCTGCTGGCAGGGCAACAACCTTGGTCACAGTGCTGCTGCTTGACACACCACTGGACCTGAAGCTACAAAGTGAAACACTTTTCAACCATTTACACTTAAAGGCAGCTGAGTGTTTGTCATTACACCAAGACAACCAGGTCACATGCCTCAATAATAAACAGCTACAGAGACTAATTGTGGACTTCACTACATCTCTACATGCAGCTTAACAGCACCTTGATGACCTTCACCACATCAACACTGATCACTACCACAGTGCTGCTGCTATGGACATTCAGCTTACTGAAGCATCACAATCCCCACTTCAGTGCACTCCCGAAACAATGCTGTGTTATGTTATCAGCGATGGCAAGTCACATTGCATCCTGCCTTCTGGACTCACTCCATACTTCCCCATGAGACCACATGCAATCTGTGCCATGTGGGGTACTACAGCCCATCACATTACAACCACTCCAGGTCCCCCTGTCTGTTGTCACCACCTTTGTCCAGATCCCCACAAACTCAAAGCAGCTAAAGCTGCAGTGAACAAACTTTCATGAGCTGGCATAGTCAGGCCATGAGACAGTGCTTGGGCCTCCCCAATTAAACTATTTTCTAAAAGGAATGGTACTTGGCACCTATGTGGTGACTACTGCTACCACAATCCCTATTCTGTATTGGAGCTGCACAATTTTTCCCATGTCTTGGCTGGGGCAAAAATTTTCAGTTTCATTGATTACAAAACGGCATACCTACAAATTCTGATGGCAGCCAAGAACATATCAAAAACTGCAATAATTGATACATTTGGTCCTTCTTATTTCCTCTACATGCCGTAAGGATTGAAAAAAAAAAAAAAAAACTGCTCAGACAAGGCAAAGATTTATTGGTAGTGTACTGTTGAATTTGCCTTTTTGTTACACTTATCTAGATGACATCATAATCTTCTTGCAAAATGAGAAAGTCACAATGACCACCTGTGTATTGTTCTTGATAACCTGTTCTCTCAGGGGGATGTGATAAATGATGACAAGTGCCAACTTCAGCAACCCCATGTGACCTCTGTTGTACAACACATGATGCATCCAGGGTGTATCCTACTCCTGAGAAAACTGAACAGATATGCCTCCTCCCACCTACAAACAACTACGAAGAGCTGTTTAGCTTTTTGGAGATCATAATTTTCTACAGGATACAACTGCCACACACCACCGAGACTTTAGTATCTCTCACACAAGCATTGCATGGCAAGAATACATCTAATGATGCCCTGACTGGACACTGAAAATGCAGATGATCTATGACAAAATAAAAGAACACCTGATGCACCTGTGACCCTCGTCCACTCATTGCCCAATGCATATCTAATTACTGCATTTGATACTAGCGGTCAAGCTATCAGGCCTGCATTACAACAAGAAATCAGTGGAATCACACAGCCATTCAGGTTTTACCAAGAAAAATTGGTCCATAGTTGATCGCAAACTACTAGCTATATATGAAGCAGTTCATCACTTTCAAGATGATGCTGAGGAGAGACCCCTTACTGTATATACAGTCCATCACCCATTGGAAAACACATTCCACAACCCATTGGCAGATTCTGCACAGGACATTCTGTTACCTAGTTTTTGCAGCACAGTTCACTACCAATGTGCAATACATCAGAGATGCTGATAATATTGTGGTGGATTGTCTTTCCCATATCACAGCTACCTCTGCCCTGATGGACTCCAATAGAATCACAAATGCACAAACAACAGATGTCGATCTCCACAGGTTTTTTAACATACCAGACTGCAATTGCAACAATGCATACTACTCCACATTACCAAAGAAGTTTGGTGTGATGTTTCAGATGCACAGGTTCAACCAGTCGTCCCAGAGCCGTATGACTGAACAATTTTTGACCTTCTCCACAACCTTGCATATCTGAGCATGAGCCCTACCATATGCCTCACCATGGAATGGTTTGTCTGGCCTAGCATTAAGAAGGAGTGTGCCATGGGACCAGCCAGCAGGCAAAAACTGGACACCACACACAATTGCCCTTTGGTAAATTCCCGATTCCAAAGGGGCAGTTCAAACAAGTCCACATTGATATCATAGGGCCACTCTTCAAATCATATGGTTACTGTTACATTCTGTCAATGAAGTCGTGTGACTTGATAGGTGGTGGTCATGACCATTTTCAACGTATCAGCAGCTTAACATTGGACCAGTGTTGGCATCTCAAACACCAATTGTTCAATGACTTATGCCACCTGTGTGGATGCCACCAGTTGCCTCCAGTTCCACACAACTGCACCTCCCCCCCCGTGAGATTCGTGTGTGGAGGCCCTTCCATGGGTTCTCCTGGGCATTTGCATGGGGCACATAAAGATGGCCTTGATGTGTTGCTTGCTGAAATACTATATGGTGAGCAACTCACCCAACCCCTTGAATTCGTAGCACATGAAACAGCCCACACAGACCAGGACCTACCAGTCTTATTTGCGTGCATGTGCACACATATACAAAACATCCATGTGCTACCCCCTCCCATCACATGACACAACAAATTTTTATTCATGAAGACCTGGCTACATGTTCTCATATGATGCTACATGCAGACACTGTGAAATCTGCCCTACAACTACCGTTTAAAGGACCATACCAAGTTCTGATACAAGGTACAAACATTTTTGATATGAAAATTGCTGGAAAACAAATAACAGTGAGTATTGGTGAATGAGCTTAAATTGGCTCGGATTTTAGCAGACCTGTCACAACAGACACTTACCTCCACACCACCTCCTATGAACCTGTTAGTTAATTTCCAAGTGCATATGAATCTCCATGATGTTCTGCCTGATGACATGTCCATCACATTACGCAATACCTATCTCATGATTACCACTACCTACATTGACATGCAGTAGGGAGCAAGCACCATCATACACAGCTTTTGCACACTACTCCTAGCCCACTAGAAGCTGACATGGCAGGACTCACCTCCCATTCTTCAGTAGATGGTGCACTCACCATCACCACCCCAGCTTACACTGCCACAGACCCTGAAACACCTCCTATGGACACAACAATGTGAGGAAATGCCGCCAACATGCCTCCCTCTGCAAATACCACTGCCAGACCAGTACAAATTAAAGATGCCACTGAGACTACTTCCTTATTTGGTAATGCTGTTGGTAGGAACCCGTTAGACACACCATCCACGTTGGGCTTTGGGCGTGCCTTGCTCCCTTCAGCACACCTTTCTTGCTGATTATGACATGTCTTCCATTGCATCCACCATCACACAGCTGTCTACATCACTTCTGACAGACCACATCTCACTGCAGCCTCTTTCTCCTCATGTGTTTTCTGCACTACAAGGGGTGGAGGGGGGCTGAGAAGGGTGTGTTTCTCTGTTGTGGTGTATCATCTCTCACTGGAGAAAAGGAAGATTGCTGCTACCAGAGGCAAGGAGAGTTAGTACACCCCATATGATTGTAACAATTACACAAGTGATGTACATTGTGGTCAGTAATAAATAGTGTGGAAATTGTATCTCTGTGGGATGTCACTATTCTTCTGTCCCACCTCCAGTGCCACATTTCCCACAAATCCATTGTTAAAATCTATGGTATTCCTTTTAATGTGTTGATAATATATTACTTTAGTCATATTATAGCTTGAGTTCTCCAATTTGTTGATGAAGATTATCCACACTAGAGACAAACAAGTTGGTCAAGGTATGATGCATTTAATCCACATACATTCTTAATTTTCACAGCTTATAAATACGAATACTTACTCTATAGTTCCTTACTTTAGAATGACTGTTCAGAATGTTTCAGAATCAGCCTCCATTACATGATAATCTAATCCAAAAACACAATACTCTTTATTACTTATAGTAAAAAAGTGGGGATTTAAGTGTCAAGTCATGATTGTGGAGCTTCTCATGGCCTGACTTATTTTATGATTCTGAATTTCCTTTTATTGTAATGACATCAAATGTAAGCTGTCAATATACCAATGCACTTTAAATTAGTAATTGTGTGTTCAATGGCTATGAGTCCCAGTTATGTTGAAATTGAATAGAAAGCTTTCCAAGAGGCAATGAATCACAGCAAAGTGATAATAGATATTCATTTACTATAATCTCATTCACAATTTGAAAAAATAAGCTCACCAGTCATGCCACTGGCCAGCCTTTACAGTTTCAGTTATACCAAGTATCCACATTGAAATCACAGTCATGCTGAAAATTTTGATCTTTAAGAATGTTTCAGAATCTGCCTCTGGTACATCCCAAAACACAGTATACCCTAATAATTAAAGCAAAAAAAGTGGGTTTAAATGTGTCAAGTCATGACTGTAAAGCTTCTACTACTCAACCCTTCACCTACCAGTTGAAGTCTTCTTCTGACCTGTCAGTAACTGCATACTGAGATGATCATTCATAATCCTACCCAATTAATGAATGACTTATTGTATGTTATGATCATTAGATCAAAGTAGTCATCACCATAATTGGTGCTCATGTAAGCACTAGCGGTAGCTAGATAAATGTGGGAGTTGGTCTGCATGAAAAATTATCCCTGCTTATCTCAACTGTGAATCATCATAAATTGAATGCTAGAAGGTATTACCACGTAGTGTTTACTTTATTGTAGTGTAGGTAAGAATTTGATAACAAGACAACCATCAGTAAAATAAGAGCAAATGCCATTGCTATGATAATAATTTGCATTGAATAATAGTAGAATATATCTTGGAATGTGCAGTCTTTCACCACTTAAATGAAGCAGTGATTCTCTGAAGAAATGATGTAGTTGCCATTATATTATTCATACTACTTTTGCCCATATTGTAGGGAAAACATATCTCTAATACTGACATCTCAGATTCAGGTTTTTATTTTTGTGAAGTTCGTCAGTTGTGTCTCAAACATAATGTAATTATTTTTTGCATTTTGAATCCTTCAATTAAGTAAGGGGCCAAAATATCAAGAACAATAGTGTTAGGTAACTGTGACAATACGATTTCTCATGTGGAATTCCTGGGAAAACCGGCTGCCCGCACAGTAAATTTACCAGCTCTTGCTCCCTGTATCTGCTGCTTCCCCTGCTGCTTCCTCTGAGTGTTTCACATATGATGCTTGTGCTCAGTCTGGGACTTTCCTGCCCATATGATTGATTGTATGGGTGTTTTCCTTTGCGTTTTTTGTCAGGTTTTCATTTTCTGTGGTATACACAAAGGATCAATGAGTGTTTCTTGTGTTGAACTACGTAAAAACAGAATCTTGTGTGGAATGTCAGCTTGCATTCATACGAAAATTTCCCAGCATGTGCTTTTCCAGTGGTTTAATGAGTGCAGATTAGTGAAGAAATTTAGAGACTGGATTCATATTAGACAAGCAGAGGTCTAGAGAACTCAGTGTTTTAATTGAAAATTAATTAGATGAGGTATGAGAGGTCTCAGAAAGAAGTCTGAGAAAATCATTGTACAATTTAGCACTTCAGACCTGTGTGTCAGTAGCATCTCCTCACCGCACTGTACACAAACTCAGCACTGAAACCATACAAAGTAACAGTAGTGCATTGGCTGGCTAACTCAGACACAGTTGCTTGACATCACTATTGCAACTAGCTGTTACAGTTTGTGCAGGATGGGGAGGTTGATCCTGAAATGCTCCTTTTTCTGATGAGACATGGCAGTATTTGTCAGGGTATGTAAAGTCATGGAACAATCAGTGTTGGAGCTCTGAATGTCCTCATCAGTTACAGCAATCGCCTCTGCATTGTGCAGTTAGTTCAAGACAAATTATGGGACCTATCTTTTTTCATGAAATAGTAACTTCTGATATGTGTGTGAATAACAGACTGAATACTTTGTTTAGAGACCTAGCACCTAATGAAGAGATCTATGATTATTTTATGCAAGGCAATGCAAGACCACATACTGACAGTGCTCTATTATGTTAATATGAAGTGTTTTTGGTGATAGGATAGTTGGTTGGCCTCCTCATTCTCTAGATGTAATTCTATGTAATTTTTATCTTTGGGGAATGTTAAATGATAGTCATTTTCCAAATTTCAAGAGCCAGAATTCAGCGAGTGTTTCATAATGTGTTGAGATGGTGTTCTTTCCACAGAGGAACATCATTTTGAGCAACTGCCTTAAATAAATGTAAGCTTAATTCAATCAGATTGTATCATAATTTTCACCCAGTTCAGGGAAAGTGCAAGCAGCCATCTTATGACAGGTGCTAGTGGCCAACAGCCAGTAAATTTGCTATTTGAGCTGTGGGCCTCCCTGAGGCATCATATGTGAAACACCTATTATATAAAATCTGACTAACACATAAAAAAATAAACAAATAAAATAGAAATGTTGCCAGAATAAATAAATAAATAAACAAATTACTGAAATGAAAGATAACGAAATGGAAGAAAGTAAACAGCTGTAAAATCTTCGCTGTGACTTCTATGAAGCATTTTATACATCTGCTGAACAGGTTTTGGTCACAATGTATAATTTGAATTTAAAGCACAGTCACCTGTGTAAAGCCCTCCAAGTGTAGTCCTGACTCCACTGGAATTGTTAACAGCACTACGAGCTAGAGCTCCAGTTCCTGGGAAACCTTGGACAAATGAGTTACCAATATTGGAAATACCAATGGCAAGTAGTTCTTGTGTGGCATCTGTAGGGTTACCATTAGCTGAAAAATAAAACAGACTAACCTAACAATGTTGTTATTTAAATTCATTTAGTTGTTTATGTTAACACATGTGAACAGTAAGTACTGCAAACTAAATGCTTAAAATTTATTCTTTTAAAAATGTTTGAAAAATAATGACTGAGGATGTAGAAAAAAGTGTATTGCCAAATGCTTTCAATAATTTTCACCAAATATCAGGAAACATGTAACAACTGCCTCCTTAAATTTCTGGATATGTAACAAATGCAAGTAGCAATATCCATTGCTGTAAAAAAGAAAATGTTAGTTGGCACAGTGATTATAGAGCCTACAACTTTCATTTTGGAGGAGTGGGATTTAAATTCCCAACTGAACATCCAGATTTAGGTTTTCCATAGAATCCTGAATCAATCAAGTCAAATGCCAGGATGATTCCTTTGAAAAGGACATGGCCAACTTCCTTCCTTATATTTGTTCTGTAGGATCATGTGATTCATAGCTAATGATAAAAGCACAGAGCTTTCACCCTTCGTGTCTGCGCCTGACTATTGAAATTTAGGTTTTCAATGGTTTCCATGAATCAGTCAAGACATGTGCTACAATGTCTCCTTTGAAAAGGATGTGGTCATTTTCATTGTGTGGTCATGTTTCTCTTGGGGCGCTACACTATAACTGAATACTAGTAATCATGTGTATAGACTCATGAATGATGATTATTAAAGACAAATGAGAATACCCTCTGAAGTTGTCAGTTGCCTTTCCAAAGAAGAGTGGAGGGTCAACTAATTGGAACTAATGAGAGAAAATGGGCAATAGATAATCACAGGGCAAACATACTTTTGTGACTGTTGGAGTGTGACTGATTTAGTGGAAACATAATTTAATAATTATTTTTCAATCTTCAGCTTTTTGCTTAGTCTTTTCTTTCTTTTGCATCTTTTCATCTTCTATAAGATTTTTCTTCAGTTGGTCTTTGTTGCTGTCCATCTTCATTCTCACTTACAGTCTTTCCTCTTCATTGTTTTTAACTTACTGATCACCTTGTCTCTCTCTTATAAGTTATTATGTACATATTTACTATGTCATCAAAATCTTCAGAAGCCGATCCAGTCATTTGAAAGACACCAACTATGTAACAAACAGTTACTAGATGTATCCAAACGTTGTCAAAATGGGGCCTGGCTACCAGCAGTAGACTTACAAACAACTCAAGATATCAGCTGTATAGAAGTGCCCTTAAGAAGACAATCTGAACCCTCATCTTTACTGCCCAGGGTTAGCAAAAATAGTCTTCTGTTCTTACATATTAATATACAGTCTTTAAGAAAGAAGTAGGAAGAATTGCAGTACTGGTTAGAAACTTCTAACTGTGGTGTACTTAATGTAAATGAGCACTGGCTACATTCATCAGAAATTGACCTCTATATTCCATTTGGTTACTCCTTAGCTAGTAGTTACTGCAGATCAACAATTGGTCATGGGGGTGTTGCAATATATATTAAGAATGGACTAAATCTACAATACTTTACTATTGATGTCACAGACCTGTGCATAGACGCCATCTTTGAGGCTGCAGTTGTACATATACCTAAACATAATATTATTGTTGCATCTGTATATCGCACACCATCTTCTAGTGAATATGAATTTATGGTGAATTTAAAAAAAGCTATTAGTCTTACTAACTAAGCCTAAATATAAATACCAAAGAATCTTAATTATTGGTGATATTAATATGGATATCAGGGTACAGTGTCATATCATATTGGAATTCTTGGATAGCCTAGGAACTTTTGATTGCTATTGTTTAAATAATAAGCCTACAAGATACAATGCATGCTTAGACAATATAATAAGTAATATCCATGAAAATAATGTTGAAATTGGAGTAGTCAAGTTAGGCCTAGCTGACCATCATGGCCTATGGATTACAGTTCCAGTCAGCAATCCATATGAACAACACAAAACTGTTACACCTATGAATGAATGCAACATAAGAGAGTTTAGAACTAGATTAAGGTCAGTTAACTGGAATGACATCTTATACAAAGATATGTGTGTCAATAACACAAGCAAATTATTTATAGAGGAAATTGCAAGAATATTTGATGAGTGTTGTCCCAGATTAGTAAAAAGACAGAATAATAACCAAGCTCATAAAGCACAGAGACTAAATAACTGGTTTACACCATATCTCAACAGTATCAGGATTACGCTTCTTATGTTTAAGGACAGATCTCACAACAGCAACGAGTACAAAGAGATGTACATTAGAATAAGAAAAATTTATAGATCTGAAATAAGTTTGGCAAAACGTAGGGTGAATGATAACTATATTCTTAAATCCAGAAACAGCTGTAAAGCTGCCTGGGAAGTAATTAAAAGTGAAATAAATAGACCAACAACTCAACTAGCTATACCCATAGCCCCAGATATCTTAAACTCACACTTTGTTAACTTCAGTTTACAACAAGATTTGTCTCCCCTCAATGCCATGCTTGATGCTAAAACTCTTTTAGGTTCAAATAAGTATGTAGTCCATAAATTCTGCTGGGCAACAGTAACTGAAAATGTTGTTAGCAAAGCAATAGGCAAACTAAATAGTTCCAGAGCAGAGGACTTCTATGGTCTGTCAAACTTTGTCATAAAGAAGATGTCAAGTGATCTTCTGCCCCCTCTAACCACTCTCATTAACCGTATATTACAGCAACGGATTTTCCGTGACTGTTTGAAAATAGCAGTAACTATTCCCATATTCAAGAAAGGAGATAAATCAAATCCAAGTAACTATTGCCCTATCACATTAATCCCAATAATATCTAAAATAATCGAAGACTGTGTTCACCAACAAATGAATCATTATTTTGAGAGGAATAATTTGTTAAGTAACTCACAGTATGGATTCAGTTCTAAACTATCCACAGTTAAAGCAGTTGAAAATATTGTTAGTGATATATATGATGGCTTTGAAAATAAATTAATCTCATGTGCTACTCTCCTAGACCTGAGTAAAGCATTTGACACTGTATCTCATAGTACTTTGATCATGAAGTGAAGACACTACGGCATGGAAGAGGACACCCTGAAATTATTAGAATCCTACTTAAGCAACAGAGTATAATTTATTAGTGTAAATGGGCAGCTGTCAAACCCACAAACAATAAAAAGAGGTGTTCTACAGGGCTCCATACTTGGGCCCTTCCTGTTTATAGTGTATGTTAATGATATGCCATAGTATTTACCCTGTAAAACAGTCCTCTATGCAGATGATACAACATTTATCAATTCAGGACAGACTCTTGAATCTGTATGAGAAAAAAATAATATAATATTTGAAAAATCGGTTCATTGGTTTAGTGCAAACTCCCTATTCATAAATGAAACAAAAACTGAGGAAATATTCTTAAATTTGAAGGTATCAAACAAAGAAAATAAGTCTGTTAAACTGCTAGGAAAGATGATTGACCAGAAACTTAGCTGGGATAAACATATCACATACGTCTGTTCTAAACTTGCACGTGCTATGTTCCTACTTTATAAGCTTAGGAGTAATGTCAGCCAAAACTTACTGCTGCATTCATATTTTGCTTATATCCACCCCCATCTTTCATATGGTATTCTGCTCTGGGGAAATTCTCCCAATTCAATATCAATTTTCAGATGGCAAAAAAAAGCTCTTCGATGTATAGTGGGTTTACCTCCTAGGGATACATGCAGGGAACATTTCAAGAAACTTAACATCATGACAGTTTCTTGTTTGTACATCTACTATTGCTTACTACATGTAAAAGAAAACATAGTTCAATATCCCGTTAGGTCATCTGTCCACACCCACAATACAAGACGAAACCACACAATTGATCTGCCATACTCTAGACTGTCTAAGATACGTAATAGTTAAATAAAATAGAAAGAAACATTCCACATGGGAAGAATATATTAAAAACAAAGATTCCATGACTTACCAAATGGGGAAGCACTGGTAGACAGACACAATAAAAAACACAAACACACACACAGAATTTCAAGCTTTCGCAATCAACGGTTGCTTCGTCAGGAAAGAGGGAAGGAGAGGGAAAGACAAAAGGATGTGGGTTTTAAGGGAGAGGGTAAGGAGTCATTCCAATCCCGGGAGCGGAAAGACTTACCTTAGGGGGAAAAAAGGACAGGTGTACACTCGCACACACACACATATCCATCCACACATATACAGACTGAATGACAGGTGAGGTATGAGTGGCGGCAACTTGAAATTAGCGGAGGTTGAGGCCTGGTGGATAACGGGAAGAGAGGATATACTGAAGGGCAAGTTCCCATCTCACGAGTCCGGATAGGTTGGTGTTAGTGGGAAGTATCCAGTTAACCCGGACGGAGTAACACTGTGCCAAGATGGGCTGGCTGTGCACCAAGGCATGTTTAGCCACAGGGTGATCCTCATTACCAACACACACTGTCTGCCTGTGTCCATTATGATAATCGACAGTTTGTTGCTGGTCATTCCCACATAGAAAGCGTCACAGTGTAGGCAGGTCAGTTGGTAAATCACGTGGGTGCTTTCACACGTGGCTCTGTCTTTGGTTGTGTACACCTTCCGGGTTACAAGACTGGAGTAGGTGGTGGTGGGAGGGTGCATGGGACAGGTTTTACACTGGGGGCAGTTACAAGGGTAGGAGCCAGAGGGTAGGGAAGGTGGTTTTGGGATTTCATAGGGATGAACCAAGAGGTTACGAAGGTTAGGTGGATGGTGGAAAGACACTCTTGGTGGAGTGGGGAGGATTTCATGAAGGATGGATCTCATTTCGGGGCAGGATTTGAGGAAGTCATATCCCTGCTGGAGAGCCACATTCAGAGTCTGATCCAGTCCCGGGAAGTATCCTGTCACAAGTGGGGCACTTTTGGGGTTCTTCCGTGAGAGGTTCTGGGTTTGAGGGGATGAGGAAGTGGCTCTGGTCATTTGCTTCTATACCAGGTCAGGAGGTAGTTGCGGGATGCAAAAGCTGTTTTCAGGTTGTTGGAGTAATGGTTCAGGGATTCAGGACTGGAGCAGATTTGTTTGCCTTGAAGGCCTAGGCTGTTGGGAAGGGACCGTTTGATATGGAATGGGTGGCACTGTGATAATGGAGGTACTGTTGCTTGTTGGTGGGTTTGATGTGGACGGATGTGTGGAGCTGGCAATTGGACAGATGGAGGTCAACGTCAAGGAAAGTGGCATGGGATTTGGAGTGGGACCAGGTGAATCTGATGGAACCAAAGGAGTTGAGGTTGGAGAGGAAATTCTGGAGTTCTTCGCTGTGAGTCCAGATCATGAAGATGTTATCAATAAATCTGTACCAAACTTCGGGTTGGCAGGCCTGGGTAACCAAGAAGGCTTCCTCTAAGCGACCCATAAAAAGGTTGGCATACGAGGGGGCCATCCTGGTACCCATGGCTGTTCCCTTTAATTGTTGGTATGTCTGACCTTCAAAAGTGAAGAAGTTGTGAGTCAGGATGAAGCTGGCTAAGGCGATGAGGAAAGAGGTTTTAGGTAGGGTGGCAGGTGATTGGCGTGAAAGGAAGTGCTCCATTGCAGCGAGGCCCTGGATGTGCGGGATATTTGTGTATAGGGAAGTGGCATCAATGGTTACAAGGATGGTTTCTGGGGGTAACAGACTGGGTAAGGATTCCAGGTGTTCAAGAAAGTGGTTGGTGTCTTTGATGAAGGATGGGAGACTGCATGTAATGGGTTGAAGGTGTTGATCTACATAGGCAGAGATACGTTCTGTGGGGGCTTGGTAACCACCTACAATGGGGTGGCCGGGATGTTTGGGTTTGTGAATTTTAGGAAGTAGGTAGAAGGTAGGAGTGCGAGGTGTCGGTGGGGTCAGGAGGTTGATGGAGTCAGGTGAAAGGTTTTGTAGGGGGCCTAAGGTTCTGAGGATTCCTTGAAGCTCTGCCTGGACTTCAGGAATGGGATTACCTTGGCAAACTTTGTATGTAGTGTTGTCTGAAAGCTGACGCAGTCCCTCAGCCACATACTCCTGACAATCAAGTACCACAGTCGTGGAGCCCTTGTCAGCCGGAAGAATGATGATGGATCGGTCAGCTTTCAGATCACTGATAGCCTGGGCTTCTGCTGTGGTGAGGTTGGGAGCAGGATTAAGGTTTTTCAAGAAAGATTGAGAGGCAAGGCTGGAAGTGAGAAATTCCTGGAAGGTTTGGAAAGGGTGATTTTGAGGAAGAGGAGGTTGGTCCCACTGTGATGGAGGACGGAACTGTTGCAGGCAGGGTTCAATTTGGATAGTGTCTTGGGGAGTTGGATCATTAGGAGTGGGATCAGGATTATTTTTCTTCGTGGCAAAGTGATATTTCCAGCAGAGACTACGAGTGTAGGACAGTAAATCTTTGACAAGGGCAGTTTAGTTGAATCTGGGAGTGGGGCTGAAGGTGAGGCCTTTGGATAGGACAGAGGTTTTGGATTGGGAGAGAGGTTTGGAGGAAAGGGTAACTACTGAATTGGGGTGTTGTGGTTCCAGATTGTGTTGACTAGAATTTTGAGGTGTTGGGGGGAGTGGAACTGGAAGTGGGAGATTGAGTAGATGGGAGAGACCTGGTCTGTGTGCAATGAGAGGAGGTTGATGGGGGGTGAGTGAGATGCCTTTCCGGAGGTGGGAAACCAGGAGATTGGATAGTTTTTTGAGGTGGAGGGTGGCATGCTGTTCTAATTTGCGGCTGGGCTGTAGGAGGACGCTCTGAACAGCCGGTGTGGATGTGGGAGAGGAAAGATTAAGGACTTTGTTAGAGATAGGAGTTGATGGGTGTGTTCATTGGCTGAGTCAATGTGTAGGTGAAGGATTATGCGGGTGAGGGCTATGGATTGTGCAGTTTGGAACTACAGCCTAGGCCTTCGTGGCAAACGAATCTGCTCCAGTCCTGAATCCCTGAACCATTACTCCAACAACCTGAAAACAGCTTTTGCATCCCGCAACTACCCTCCCAACCTGGTACAGAAGCAAATAACCAGAGCCACTTCCTCATCCCCTCAAACCCAGAACCTCTCACGGAAGAACCCCAAAAGTGCCCCACTTGTGACAGGATACTTCCTGGGACTGGATCAGACTCTGAATGTGGCTCTCCAGCAGGGATACGGCTTCCTCAAATCCTGCCCTGAAATGAGATCCATCCTTCATGAAATCCTCCCCACTCCACCAAGAGTGTCTTTCCACCATCCACCTAACCTTCGTAACCTCTTGGTTCATCCCTATGAAATCCCAAAACCACCTTCCCTACCCTCTGGCTCCTACCCTTGTAACTGCCCCCAGTGTAAAACCTGTCCCATGCACCCTCCCACCACCACCTACTCCAGTCTTGTAACCCGGAAGGTGTACACAACCAAAGACAGAGCCACGTGTGAAAGCACCCACGTGATTTACCAACTGACCTGCCTACACTGTGACGCTTTCTATGTGGGAATGACCAGCAACAAACTGTCGATTATCATAATGGACACAGGCAGACAGCGTGTGTTGGTAATGAGGATCACCCTGTGGCTAAACATGCCTTGGTGCACGGCCAGCCCATCTTGGCACAGTGTTACACCGTCCGGGTTATCTGGATACTTCCCACTAACACCAACCTATCCATACTCCGGAGATGGGAACTTGCCCTTCAGTATATCCTCTCTTCCCGTTATCCACCAGGCCTCAACCTCCACTTATTTCAAGTTGCTGCCACTCATACCTCACCTGTCATTCAACAACATCTTTACCTCTGCACTTCCGCCTCGACTGACATCTCTGCCCAAACTCTTTGCCTTTTAATATGTCTGCTTGTGTCTGTATATCTGTGGATGGATATGTGTGTGTGTGCGAGTGTATACCTGTCCTTTTTTCCCCCTGAGGTAAGTCTTTCTGCTCCCGGGATTGGAATGACTCCTTACCCTCTCCCTTAAAATCCACATCCTTTCGTCTTTCCCTCTCCTTCCCTCTTTCCTGATGAAGCAACAATTGGTTGTGAAAGCTTGAAATTCTGTGTGTGTGTTTGTGTGTTTTTTATTGTGTCTGTCTACCAGCACTTTCCCGTTTGGTAAGTGATGGAATCGTTGTTTTTAATACATAATAGTTACAAATATGTTGGCCTCGAACTGTTTAATATGCTCCCTAAAATTGTACAAACAGTATCTAAAAGTAAATTTAAGACAACATTGAGTCAATGGCTCAAAGGTAAAGCATTTTACTCAGTTGATGAATTTAAAGATTGTAGTATGGCAGATTTGCTGTTTTAACATAGAGAAAGGTACCTCTGCCTGTAGTAGGACCTAAATTAGTATCAATAGCTTAGGATAATGACATAGTGTTATCAACATGTATATGATAATGACATAGTGTCATCAACATGAATACACCCTGCTTAATATAAATCTGTATAATGTTTTCTTTTCTATTGTAAAATTAATAATTTATAAAATTCCAAATGTGTGCTATTGTACTACACTAAATTTCATATGATTTATATATACATTGTTATGAGAATATAACCATCTTTATACTGTAATTGAACTAATTGATGAAGCCCATTGTATAAGAAAATACTGAACAGCTAATAAAGATTCTTATTCTTATTCTTACAAAAACTTTTTTGTCATTATTATAGTGTTGAGTACCTGGGATGTCTTTTTCTCTAAGTTTTGACATACTGGAGGTGTTTTTTTTTCTTTTTTACATTTTTCCATAATTAAGGTGATGAGAGGTATTGCCATATTCTGGACAAATATATATAGCACACAAATGACTGTTTCATCTCAGAGACAATATTATGAAAATGATAGATTGCTACACATCATATAGAGGAAACACTGAGTAACAGACAGGCACAACAAAAAGATCACTAATGTTTAAGTTCTAGGCCAAAAGGCCTCCTTCAACACTACAAAAGACAAACACATTCATGCAAGCACAACTCAGACACACGTAAGCACTGCCTCTGGCCACCAAGGCCAAACTGCAATTGCAGTCCAGCCTCAGTAGTCAGAGACAATGGTAATGTGTGTGTGTGTGTGTGTGTGTGTGTGTATGTGTGTGTGTGTGTGTGTATGTGTGTTTTGTTTGTATGAATGTCAGTGTATTTTCTACTTTAGAAAGGCAGCTTTTGGCCAAAAGTTTAAATGCTTAACAGTCTTTTTGCTGTACATGTCTTGGACTCAACATCTCCTCTGCATAGTGAGTAGCAATCTATCCTTTTCATAACACTGTTGTTACAGCATCCTGAATTTTTATTTAATCCTAAAGACGTTACATGATTTTCTGGTTCAGGTTTGGGACTTGAAATGTGTCACCCAACAAGATGGCCTAATTTTCTTCAACCCATCAAGGAGATGGTTCTTGCATTGTGGCAAGTAACATTATTCCATTGATACAGAAAATTGGTACTGAAAAAAAGTAGTGGTCCATACCCAAACCAAGAAGAAGAATTTCAGAGAGTCAAACACCATTCACCAAATTCAGTGTTACCACAACATATTGCAGAAAATGCCTTCCACAATATATTTTACAATCATGAACAATGCATTAGACTCATGTACGTTAATACAAACTTCCTGCTCCATTGTAACTAGTTCAGCACTCTGTGTTAACACATTCTGACAGAAAAAGAATCTACAGTGTTGATGTTGGACACTCTTGGCTGCATTACCTGCTGTTATTGAGAATAGGCATTACCTATTGGTGGTGTTTGTTGTCTGTCCCTTCACTCTGACATTCCATGTCTTTCTTGAGAAAGAATACTACTTAATACTACAATAGTTCTGTCTCTACCAACCTCTTCCTTCTTTTGTTAGATGAAGGAACCTAATATGCTGCATGTTAGTGATATTATTGCTTCTGTTCCTGTATATCTGGTGTCACAACTTAAGCAAAAGTTTTTTCTGTCATAATGTAACTCAAAGGCCTTTCAGAACAGCTGAATAAAAGGGTAAAATCAAATAATATTGTGTAACAAAACCTGAACTTACAGAATGCCTTGCAGACAGCAATATTTTCCAGTAGTGCTACAAGAGGTACAACAAAAATTCCAGATCCAAGGTTTGAACACATGTCAACAAATGAATATTTGACTGTGGAATTTGCTGTCTCTAAAGTCACAGTAAATGGTGGTAACTGAAAAGGTGGAAGTCCAGGAGGTATGGGACCTAAAGAAAAAGGAAATTCACATATTAGTCAAAGTCACAAACAGTTATTATTAGTGCTCTAGAACTGAACATTAATATTTCTGAATTTAAAAACAAACCTATTAGGTTAAGAGGTGAATCTCCTGAGAGTGATAGCTGATGTCCTATGATACCACATATAACCATGAGGATAGCATTGCGAGAAGTCCCAATAAGCCAGATAGCTTTATTTAGAATCCTGTGGATGGTTGTCTTCTTTCCATCTTCTTTTGGTCCTATTTTAAAATTCGCCAGTAGCTGTAACAATCAAATTTATTCATAAGTGATGATTAATGTAAAGCACTAAAAATAAGAATGTAAGAGTTCAATTTGTTCATACACATCCTGCCATTTGCTTTGTTCAGGTGCACAGTAAAAAGGTCATTGCAATGGCAAGAGCAGTGTACCATGTGTGGTGTACCATGTAGCATTCCAGCCAGCAGTGTCATTCTGCCACATCTGTCTGCATCTTGTACTTCAGGATAGTTGCAGATCATTTAGCAGTGATTTTGTCATTAATTTAGAGTAAATGTGGCAAATATAATATGAAGAACTGACAGCAATAGTTTTCTTAGTATCAAACTCTGCTGTATTGATGTTAGATGGGGAAAGCGATGTTTTCTTAAGATACTGAATTACATATGCAACTATACGATACTATTGTTAATCAGATTACCTTTCTTTTTATGCACAAAATGAAAGTATTGTCACATTCTGCTATTTGAGAAACCCATTTTTAAAGAATATTATCTCCCAAACATGTTTCAATGTGTTCGTGCCATCACCAGTAGGTTAATATTTATTTTTTTATAGTGCTTGCATCAGCACTGATTACATAACATCATACAAATGGCATTAAAAAGTTTTGCACAAAAAATTTCATTCTCCTCCTGCAAATAAATAAATAAATAAATAAATAAAATAAAATAAAAAATAAAATAATATAAAATAAAATAAATTAGAGACGACTTTGCAAAACTTTTTGAATGCCCTTTGTATATACAATGAAGTGACAATCTGTCATGCTTTTAGCTGTGATACCAAATTATCTAGCAAAACAAGAAATAAATATGCTTCTCACTTATTTTTATATTCAAATTATATGAAAATTTCCTGCACACTATATGGAAAATCACTTGTTCATTCATGCATGAGCATTTTTCTAGTGGTGTTATGGAGATGACAAGACATATTTGAGCTGTTGTAAAAGTGTTTGTATTTACTAAGCAAAATGTTTTTTTGCCTTGTTTCAGAAAACTTAATTATTTTTTTACTATATAAGTGTCAGGTTACAAGCTCATTTTCCAGTACATACCTGAATCAGGAAAATGACCTACAACCCATAACTGAGGTCTTACAAAACTAATAAAGTTTTGTGACCCAAAATGCAACATTTCACAGAGAAGTAACATTGAATCAATTAAAATAATAAATGTCCAGGCTTTGCTAATAGTGGAATCACACTACAGTTCCTATTATTTGATCACAAGGTAACAACTCACCCTCATCAATAGTAGCACCACAATGCAAACTGTACCCAAAACACTATCATAGAGTTTTGTGTTATGCATGTTGTGGAAAAGACTTCCCCATACTTCAATGAAAGTACTGCCTTCTGCTGTGATTCCCAACAGATCCTTCATCTGTGATGTTACAATCATGAGAGCAGCTGCTGATGTGAAACCTGATGACACTGGTCCAGATATGAAGTCAATAACGAAACCTACAAAAACAAAATGAAACAATATTTTAATCCTCTGCTAATCCATAATACAGAATTCTATTTTTATATTGGTGATGTGTGAATATTATATTATTTATATTATATTTTTATTGCACATTATCTATGTAAACCTTGCATCTCAGCTACCTGTGAGTGGTTAAAATGTAATTCTGTATAGCATTGTTCACAGGGTTCAGCCACCTAATTCTGAAAAGCTTTCTTTATTCATGCTTACTGGACTATTTCATTTTCAAGTGTAGATGTATCATGAGTCCAAACTCTTTCCAACTGCCAGGAATCATTTTGTTATGGAAGTCTACTTAGTCAACTTGGTCTGTGATAGGGTAGAGGTATAGAGGAGTGTGTTAGTGGTAGCACTGCCACCATGTTTCCTAAACTTGTGTGAATTTCATGACTGTGTGCCAATTTCAGATTCCCAACTGTGCGGTCTAGATGAAACAACTGCAAGGACATTTTTATGTCTGACTTTAAGTCCCAATAATGAAATTTTATCTAAGATATTTGTTTTATTTTTATGTTTTAAGATAATTACTATTACTAGATGAATGAGGTGTAACATACAGAGTAATTTTTGGTAGCTCATTGTTTCTTGCATGTTTCACATACATATTTCCAGACATATGCATACATAAGAATAAATCCAGAACATGAAGTTTCATTACATCAGAAAACTGAAGCTAAAATAAAATGAAAATATTTGAATGAAAACTAAAAAAGTAGTCTACATCACATAAAATGGATGGATGTTACACAAATTCTTTGCAGTCATGAAGTGAAGTAGTTCTGAGAAAGTTGTTCCTTTGTTGGAATGACCACTGGTGAAGATATAATAGACAGGCAAACACAAATTGGGTCTCTTTTGAAAAAAAATCCCAAATTATAGGGGTCTGTTACAGGTTATAAATGTAGATGCTTGACATTCAGTGTAAAATTTTTTGTCTGCCTTGGCAATACAACCCATTTACGAAATGTAATGTCTTTCAGAGGTTAAATATGTCACAGTTCAGTTTTAAATGTCTACTTTTTAATCATACCCTGACAATGGTTGATTCATAAGTTCCTTCTATGAGACATCACTAAACACAGGATATTTAAAATTTCACTAATAACTCTTGTGTGTGTCAATTTGGAAGGCACTTGCTACCTCAAATGAAGCCCACAATTTTTTCACATTTACATTGTGATGCTCTTTGTAAGAGATGCACTTTTATCTCTGTTGCCAAGAAAGCTTTCCTCAAGTACTGGTGACTGTTATGGTGTCTCATCTGAAGAAGAGGGGACATCATTGGTACATGCAGTTGACAAAAACTATACACTGAATGTTACATGCTTCTAGGGATCCATTTAAATTTCAGTCTATCTTTTAGACATCCCTCATTTGTACAGAGACAGACAACCAGATGTGCTCTTGATAAATTTTCAGTCTCTCACCCTTAAATAACATTTACATGACTCACACTTAAATAACACTCAAATGATAAGTTTTCAGTTTCTCATCCTTAAATAACAGTCACAACATGTATTAGCTGGTTTTATTAAATTGAAAAATAACTGAAGACAACTGAGCACAGAATAACAATGGTAGCAAAGCTTTTTTATCTATGAAGATATTTTATGTAAATCACAGATATAAGCATTGAAATTGCACTCTCAACATCCCTTCATCTGTTCAATGATTTTATATTTAACAGTAACAAAAATTAAGGTAAACCCGAAAAGCTTCTCAAAGCAATGAATCTAGGTGCTGGAAAGCCTTTGGTAAAGATATCTGGAATCTGATCCTCCAGATGCACATGTTCAACAGTGATTAATTTGTGGTGGTGAAGCTGACACACAAAGCAATATTTAACATTAATGTGCCTCAACTGATGATGTTCCCATTTCTTCAGTAAGCATATGCAGGACTTATTATCCTTGAATACACAAACTGGTAGCTGGAGTACAATTTGAATGCTGTCCAGCAAGTATTTCAGTCAGAGCAACTCAGCAGCAGCTGTTCCCAAAGTGCATACTCTGCCTCTGCAGAAGCCCAACAGACAGTATTTCCAAACAGTTGTAACAGATAATCAGATTCACTTCTCCATAAAGTAATTTCATATAGATAGTTCCTTTGATTTATCTCAAAATACTTTTCAGGTATTCCCAGCATTCTTCCAATGGACTGTTTTGGTACCTGCTTAAGAGGTTGACCTCAGCACATGTTTCAGGCCTTTTTGTTGTCATTGCATACATCAAGCATCCAATCAACTCTCTGCATGGCTTGTAGATCCTTTTTTCTTCCCTGATTTCCAGTTTAACTTCCATAGGTGTTTCGACCAGGTTAAAATCTTGCATCCTGAATTGTTATAGCAAACTCTTCAAATATGGCATGTGGCTTACAAGGAAACCTCCCCATCGCACCCCCCTAAGATTTAGTTATAAGTTGGCACAGTGGATAGGCCTTGAAAAACTGAACACAGATCAATCAGAGAAAACAGGAAGAAGTTGTGTGGAACTACGAAAAAAATTAGCAAAATATACAAACTGAGTAGTCCATGTGCAAGATAAGCAACATCAAGGAGAGGGTAAGCTCACAACCGCAGTGGTCCCGTGGTTAGCGTGAGCAGCTGGGGAACGAGAGGTCCTTGGTTCAAGTATTCCTTCAAGTGAAAAGTTTGCTCTCTTTATTTTCGCAAAGTTATGATCTGTCCGTTCGTTCATTGACGTCTCTGTTCACTGTAATAAGTTTAGTGTCTGTGTTTTGCCACCGTACCCCAAAACCGTACCATTAGTAGACGAAAGGACGTGCCTCTCCAATGGGAACCGAAATCATTTGATCGCAAGGTCATAGATCAACCGATTCCTCCACAGGAAATCACATCTCATATATTCTATACAAGACTGGTGACGGCATGTGCGTCACATGACAGGAATATGTTGTTGACACACCTAACTTGTACACTTGGCAAATGGATAAAAATATTCTTCTACCTTGCCCGATTTAGGTTTTCTTGTGGATGTGATAATCACTCCCAAGAAAGTGATGAAAACATAAGAGTTTGTCACATAAACTGCAACAAATGAATGCAACAGGTTCACAGTCGCACAGTTTTTCCTGTGCTCTACCAAAACATATGTTTTTAACATTTTCAAATTTTTCCGTGTAGACCATAAAATCCAGCATATGTCCAAGCAAATCTGAACATCACCTGCAATTTTGGAGAGTGAAGTTGATTATGTGTGAGTGCCTGAACTTTGATAATTGTCTGAAAATTAAAAATTAAACTTTTCACTCGAGGGAAGACTTGAACCAAGGACCTCTCGCTCCGCAGCTGCTCACGCTAACCACTGGACCACAGCGCTCCTGAGCTCAGGCTATCCCTGATGTTGCAATGTTGCTTATCTTGCACATGGACTACTCAGTTTGTATATTTTGCTTATTTGTTCATAGTTCCACACAACTTCTTCCTGTTTTCTCAATTGATCTGTGTTCAGTTTTTCAAGGCCTATCCACTGTGCCAACTTATAACTAAATCTCAGGGGGTTGCTTTGGGGAGGTTCCCTTGTTAGATGCATTTCTGTTTTGTTCCTTGAAATCTCAATTCCCAATTATGATTGTGGTTTTCCTAATTCCTTTATTTTAAACTTCTTCTCTAACTTAAATTTGTATTGTATTGTATTGTATTTATTGGTCCAGTAAATCTTACATGTACAGTACAGCACACCAGATATTGGACAGGTCAAAGTATATCTTACAATTAAAATACTTTAGAACCTAGAAAATTATGTTCACAAAATTTTACAGCACTTCATATACTGGGCAAGTCAATGTGTAAGTTATAATTAAACCACATTAGAAACTTGAAGTTTACAACTGAATACATATATAAGCCAACATTAACGATTACAATATTTGCATGATCCTCACTTAAGCTCTAAGGATTTTTGAGGAGCTCTTCTACACTATGAATTGACATGTACACTAGAGAATTACATTCACAGAATTTTACTTCATATAGTGGGCAAGTCGGTATACACTAGAGAATTACGTTCACAGAATTTTACGTCATATACTGGGCAAGTCGGTATACAACTTATACTTGAACCCCATTAGAAACTTGAGAATTACATGTGAATGTATTTATAGGCCAGTATTAATGGTTACAGTATTTGCATAATCATCACTTAGACTCTCGAGGATTTTGGAGGAACTCTTCCACGCTATAAAAGCAATGTGTCAACAGATATTCTTTTAATGCTGCTTTAAAATTTTTTACATCAGTCTTTACTTTAATTTCTCTTGGCAATTTATTGTAGATAATTTTTCCATGGTGTGATGTTCCTTTTTGGCACAAACTGGTTTTTGTATGGAGTACATGAAAGTCAGTTTTCTGTCTTGTATTATGATGATGAACATTTTCATTTTTGAGGAGGATACTAGGATTTGTTATTGTATATTTCTTTATAAACATTGCACTTTCAAATAGGAAAATACTCCGTAAAATTCCTCTGCATTATTTTGTACCATCAGAATGTCAACAGAGAGCAAATAACAACTGCCTGTAAAACTATATATTAAAGACATTTATTTGCTTCTGACTGAGTGAATCTTATAGAGATAAGAAACGTATGAATAGAATGATTCAATGCTAGTGGTGCTTGCTTTGAGCCGCATAAAGCCTTCTGTAACCTGGAAAGCAAATCAGTTGTGTCTTTTAGCTAACCAGGAATAGCTCTTCAGAAATAATCATGTATAATTCCTCCTTGGGTAATCCATGAAGAAAAGCATTGCCAACACCATATTGTTTCAGAACCAGTTCTTGTTGGATTGCAATAACTAGCATTATTCTAACAGTTACAAGTCAAGCCACTGATGAATATGTTTTCTTGTAATCAAATCCTTTTGTCTGTGAACATCCTTCAGCCACAGATGTAGCTCTGTGTCTTATGATATTTCCATCCTTGTCCTTCAATTTGAATACATGTTTACTGCCAGTGGCCTTACTTCCAGGGGCAATTTAACAAAAATCCAAGTCTTTTTTTCCTTTATAGAGTCAGTTTCATCCAGTATAGCTTTATATCAGTATTCCTTATCTTCACAAGTTTCAATATCCTTGTAGCTTTTTGGTACATCATCAACAAATGATTCAGCATTCAATTAAGAACAGCATGGTTATCTAAATATTTGGATGGGCTCTTCTTCCTGATAGAACATTGAACAGCTTCATTTTCAGTTTCCTGTTCATCACTGGACACTTCTGGTATGGGAATTCTTTCATGACCTCCATCACTTGATTTAACATAATCTTCGATGAGTTCACACCTCCATTATCATCTTTGTGTTCCTTCTCTGATGATTTCTGAACAGATTCTGGAATGCAGTCCTTATTTGGTACACATTCAAAGGAAAATTTTCCTTTGTAGAAAACAATGTTCCTTCCTGTGACTATTTTTCCTTCCTCTGGACACCAAAGTCTGTAGCCATTAGGATAGTAGTCAGTTAAGTAGCACTTCAAAGATTTGCTGTCAAACGTCCCTGTTCTCAATTCCACGTAGGTAAACAATACAGTCAAATACTCTCAGCTTACTCAAGTTAGGTTTCTCATTGTACCACAAAGCTGTAGGAACCTTTCCTTCCAAAGCCACAGTAGGATTCCTATTTTGTAGATATACAGTATTACAAACAGCTTTTGTTCAGAATGCCTTACTTAATTTGCATTGAAGTATCAAACAGGGAGCTTTTTCAATAATGGTTCTGTCCATCCATTCTGAGACACCATTTTGCTGAGGAGTATATCTGATTGTAAACTCAAACTGTATTCCTTGTTCTTCAAAAAACTGCTTCAACTCATTTGATATATACAAGGTGTATTCCATAAGTAATGCGACCAAATTCATAAAAAATGAATATATTTGTACAAATAGTCAAAAATTTTCAAAATAGCACTGTCTTGCATTGATATGCTTCTGGAGGTGGTGTTTCCATGCCTGGAAGGCATCCTGGAATGCCTTTTTCCAGATTGTCCTTTAGAGCTGAAGTAACATGCACCTGGATGCTTTCAATCGTGTCCCTATGTTTTCCTTTCATGACTCCTTTTAACTGAGGAAACAAAAAAAAAAGTCAGTGGGAGCAGGGTAGGACTTTAGGGAGGCTAGGGAACCAATGGGGTCTTGGTCCTGGTCAGGAAATCATTGACAATGCAGGCGCTGTGACTCGGTGCATTGTCGTGGTGAACTTTCCACATGTCCTTGATGTCACTTTGGCAGTGTGAGACCCTCCTTTTCAGTCTTTTGAGCACTTTCAAATAGAAAGTTGAGTTCACTGTTGTCCTGGTAGGTACAAATTTGTGGTGGACAATGCCTCTGATGTGAAAGAAGACAGTGAGCATGATTTTGATCCTGGACTTGCTCATGCGTGTCCTCTTGGGATGGGGCGATGATGGGGTGTGCCACTCTGAACTCTGCCTTTTTGTCTCAGGGTCACACTCAAAAATCCATGACTCATCACCAGTGGTAACTGAGTTTAAAAAATGAGGATCATTTTCAAACATTTCCAACATTTCTCGGCACCAAAGCACTCGCATGTGCTTGTGTTCGTCGCTCAACACTTTTGGGACGAGTATGGTTCACACCTTTCTTATGTTAAAATCTTTGGTCACAATGTGGAAAACGGTTATTTTTGACATTTTTAGAGTTTGTGCTATCAATTGAAGGTTCAGCCATTTGTCAGAGTTCAAACAATCATGCACAAGCGTCACATTTTCGTGGACTCATATGGTTGATGGCCATCCACTGCGAGGTTCGTCGGTGATCTCCTCTTTGCCCTCCATGAATGACTTGTGGCATCAGAAAACTTATGAGTTGGACAAGCAATCATTCCCAAAGGCATGCTGAATTAATGGAAATGTTTTGGTGGCAGACTTCCCAAGTTTATCGCAAAATTTGATAGTGTACCGTTGCTCTGCAGAATGATCCACTGTGCTGTGTTACATAAACTCAAAACGGGGTTGACGGAAATGCATGTCCTGACTCTCCGGCAGCTTGCAGCCGAATGAGACAAAGAGCTTTTCGAAGCTAACACAACCCTCCACTTAGCCCAGCCAGTTACAACATGCTGTGGTGTACCGTTGCATCAGAAAAAAATTGGTCGCATGAGCTGTAGCCATGGTGTGAATATCTTCAGATGGTGAGTTACCTCTGACTTTGATTCCAGTGTGTAGGCCACCATGAAATGTGTAAAGTCATTGACAAACATGAGCACATACTCCTTACAGTCAAACAATTCTGGTGAGATTGGCGCACACAGGTCACTATGGATGAACTCAAGAGATCTGGTGACATGTTTCCTAGTGTGATTGCATGGCAGCTGTGATTGTTTTCCTTTGACACAATCTGAGCATTGTTCCATGGGGATTGTTGAAGTGTCCAGTTCCATACCATCAACTTATGACTGAAGGTGTTTAATGCTTCCATAACTCAAATGGCCTAACCTGTGGTGCCACAGTTCCACATAGTTTCAGTTGAAGTGGCTGACAAGGCTTAATGTTGCAAAAAATTTAAAAAATATAGCTGTGATTCATTCCCAATTGCAATGATTTCTCTTCCTTTTTAATTAAACCTCGAGCTTTTATAAACGTGATACTAAAACCATTCATTTCCAGTTTCCTAACTGACAGCAGATTATAATTAAGATCAGGCACTGATAAAACACCTTTGAGCATTATCTGAATTTCCTTTCCTTTTACAACGCTAGTGACTAATTTCTTCTTTTATTGTAGCCTCAAGAAAAATGTGTGACTTAGCTACTTTAACTTTAATTAGTTGTTCCAGGTTTTTTAAATTAGGGAGAGGTATCTTACTATTAATGAAGTGTTCCATTGTTCCATAGTGTAGGAACCAATTTATGCTGTTTGGTGACTGATCTTCACTTGATGTTGTAAAAGAAAATCCATCTCCCTCTTCGACATTAGCCACAACCATTGAACTGCTGGTTCCTGAGTTCTTGATTGGTAACTTAACTCTGCAATTAGCCCTTTTGTGACCAGACTTTCCACAACAATGACAAGTAAAGTTGAATGGGTTCGCTGAAGTTCATTGCTGATTTCTCGTTTTACTGTGTCTGATGAACCTTTTTTCTGATAACATTGAGTCCAAAACGCTCTAGGAGGCAGTGTATCTTCATTTTTGTTTTTCCTGATGACTCCCTTCCCCTTCAAATCTTCATCCAGGAGCCTATTTCTCATAAAGCTCAATGGAAAGTCTTTTACTGACATTCATTGCAGTAAACTCTATGTTGTATTCTGCAGGCATGATTAAAAGCAGGTGGCATACAAAGTTGGTTTCTTTGACAGTCAAATGTAATTCTCAAATCAGTATATCAAACTTAACTAGCAAATCGCTTGTTGCATTAAATTTCATAGTTAACAACTGTTTTCGCAATAAAAGTTGACTAGCAATTCCTTTTCTCTCAAATATATTCCACAGAGATCCTAATAATATTTTATCTTTTGTGTATTTCAAGTGACTGTTGGTGAAGCATTCAATAAGATGAGAATTACATTTCTTATCTTGTTTACCCAATTCAGCGGGTTGTGTTTCCTTTATGACACACTGTGTGTCAGTCTCTCCATCCACAAAGTACACTGTTTTGAGATAATTCACTTGCACAAATGTTAAAATTTCAAGTTCTTTGAGAAGAGTTCCCATCCTGAATTTACAATTGTTGAAATTTGTTCCATCAAATAAAGAAATATGTCATTTTTCCACTTCAGTTGCCATCTGGAAAAAAATTAACATGAGCATACACTTGTGGCCATGTATTTTGTTATAAATTTTCAGTTTCTTGGACTTACATAAAACTATAAAAATGTATCAATAGTTGGTTTTATTAAATTGAAAAATAACTGTAGACAACTGAGCACAGAATAGTGACAGTGACAAAGCTTTTTTATGTACGAAGTTATTTTATGAAAATCACAGATATAAATAATGAAATTGCATTCTTAACAGTTCTAATGTTGCATACTGTCACATCCTTCCTATATGAAGTAAGAAATATGGCAGGAACACCTGTCACAAATTTTGATTCAAATGTAATGAAACATTGCACTTTTGTACAGTTTAAAATGAAGTTTTCAGCATTGCTGCCTGTCCATTTTTAGTTATCTACTGAGAGACTACAAGGAGAAATTTGATGAAATACCCATGTCATTGTTCCAGTACAGTTTGTCACAGAAGAACATGTATAATGCAACAATTTTAAGATGAAGATCATTGACTAACGTAACATAGATTGGGAATAATTTTAACCTGAGAAACATTGTTAAGTGGTCAAATTTTGATATCATTAATGATTTGGAAACTCCTTAGACTTCATCTTTCTACGTGAGTGCTACAATTTAGGAAAGAATGGGGAAGGAGACAACTGAAATGCTTAGGAACTGAGCTTTTTTCAAGTAATTTTTTCCTTGGTGTGTCATGTACAGATGAAGAGCAGTTGCATTATTGCAAATGGTATTAACCATTACAAAGAATGTGTTTGGTATTTTTCCTGAAGACGTGAAGGATTTCCTTCCAAACTGCAAGGTGTTAAATGGGGTAGTGGAGATTGTCTTTCTACACTTTGTTCATCAGTATGAAAGATATAGCATGCACACCTGTAAAATGTAGAGCTTTGATAACTGCAAATTTTGAGCTTTGTAATGTTGGTCACTACTACAGAACATGAAGCTGCAAACAGTACCATGTCAGCAAATGTCCTGAGCCATAACAGATGCAGTTTATAATCCACAATGTACAGCAAAATAATTGGGACTTATCGGTGATGTAATCCACCAGCTACAGCATGTATATAATACATAATTACTCAAGTTGTTTGAAGCATGATTGGTCTTGCAGTTCTTCTGTCATCCTTTCTCTCAGATTTATTATACATTTAATGTTTGAATTATTTCACCAGTAAAAGTTCACTACACATGTCTCATTGTGCTTGCCACAACACAAGTTACTGTACTTTAATATAAATGGGGGATATATCATTAGGAGGAATCATGCAAATGTTGTTTGCTTTTAACTATGCCATTCAGTGGGAAAAGTTACATAATGGGCCCTCACCCCTTCAAATTTTTCATAGTTTATTTACAGTACATGTACATAATATGCAACAAAATACCTGTTTGAGACTTGTCTATTATCTAACATATGTCTTCTGAATTTATCTTCCTATGTTGAAATATGCACAAACTTTAGGAAAGTGCATTTAAATATGGGCCAAATGTAAACATTAGGCTATGTTACAACTCAGTCTGTCACTACATTCTTTATTTGGCATTCACATTCATTGGTTTTGCCTACTCTCAACCAAATTTTCACATTTGAACGTAACCTAGACCTCTGGTGACACTAGAAATCAGTCTGTCATTGTGGCCAATTTCAGGGAGAAAGAGGGAGTCCAGTATCACCTTTTACTGTGCATAGCTACAATATTAAAAAAATGGGCACTGTCACTTTTAAGATGTATTATAATAAAGAATGTACTTGGTACTTTTCAGTCCCATCTTGTGTCAGTGTGCACTAATTTTGCTGTGCAACCCAGTAAGCTCTTGTTGAGCATCAAGAATAATCACACTCAAAAGAATTAGAGAATTCTACATCAGCTCAATAACAAATGGATCTGATGCTTCCAATGAAAGGAAACAGAAATCTTTGCATAGTAATTTGTGCTAAACCAAATACTTAAATTCACAATATGACCTAAACTTTCCAAAAGAACAAAATCAGGAGCTTCAGAACAGGTTTTCAGGCAGTAAGCACAATACAGAAAACTATCAGATATAGATGTTTGAATGGTTTTACTTCTTATAATTCCGAATGTTAACCTTTGTCACACATAACTGTGAATTCTGTCTTAATCTATTCATCACTACATTTAAATTGCAAAAATGAAGCAGATCTGCTTACCAAGTCCCAGGATCCCCATGACAACTTGGACGGCTCCAGTGAGGAAACAAAGAAGTACGGCATGCTCGGGACCCATGCTGTGCACTGACTGAAATGTCAGCAGAGAGATGACTGCAGAAGGGCCCATGGGTACATCCTTGCAACTGCCAAACAATATGTACAGGAAGCAGCCCATGAATGAGCCATACAACCCATACTGGAACACATAAAAAGGTGGTGTCTGCTCTGCAAGTTCATGTTGTTGTGGAGTATAGTGTCCTGATCGATTGCCAATAAGGATGCAAAATGACTATCAAATGAGTAAGCTGCTATGAGGGGGGAAGTACGTGGCTTCAAGTTCAACTAAAACATCTACAGTAGTCCCTCACATCCAACATTACAGTCTCACAACAAATGAAATATATCTTGGTCTTGCCATATTGTACAAAGGAAATAAGTGATTCATTTTACGATTGCAGCTTTTAGTCTACCGTAACTTGAAATTTACAAACATAAAATGAAACCTGCTGATGCCATTCTCAGCAAAGAGGGTACACCAGTCACAAATATTGTAGTTATTTCACTGTGATATATTTGTCAAAACTGAAACATGTGCAAAATTTCAATTGCTTAACCAGCAAATTCCACCTAGATAACCTGAATGCTTATTCTAGAGAACAAGTCCCAATTTTTTATAAACTAATGACTATGTTATTTTCATATATAATGAAGAGGACCATTATGTGTCCTTTGTGGTGTCTACAGTTCAAATAAATTCTCCTAGATATCAAGAATTAGGTTTTATTGTACAGAATTTAAATTGCACAGTTAGTATTGTATAGTATACAACACATGTATAAGGAAATGAAGGTTACAGCTTTAAAATTTGGTTATGTTGCCTTTCTATAAACATAATACATTTTTCTTTAAAAATATTATATCATAAACTATCTATACTGTGTCTTATTCTCTACAACTGGAAAGGCGCTTTGACTACTTGAATGAATTTTCTCATGTTGGGAACTATGAAGGAGCTGTTTGTATTTTACGTGGGAAAAAACTTTCAATGGCCAAGACTGCATAACTTAGTTTGTGTTGTTGACAAACAGTTTCAACAGTTGTAACTGTCATTTCCTGGTCTTCAAAATTTTTGTTAAGAATTGTGTTCCATTTGTGAACTCATATCTCATGCCATGTTGTCATTATGGTGCATAAAATACAGCACGTTATACAAAGGTTTGTCAAAAATAAAACCATTCCACTGCTGTCCACATGCTTTGGGTAAGGTGGATCCCTGAAATATTAAAAATGTAACACAAACATTAACAGATGTTCAAATGTGAATTTTATTGTATATCATACATTATACACATGCATCTTTGAGTGTGACATATGTGAATATTCCCATGTGCACAAGATGCTTTTTAAATGTAAATGGTTATACTTTTGAGTAACCTATATACACTACTGGCCATTAAAATTGCTACACCAAGAAGAAATGCAGATGATAACGAGTATTCATTGGACAAACATATTATACTAGAACTGACATGTGATTACATTTTCACACAATTTGGGTGCATAGATCCTGAGAAATCAGTACCCAGAACAACCACCTCTGGCCATAATAACGGCCTTGATATGCCTGGACATTGAGTTAAACAGAGCTTGGATGGCATGTACAGGTACAGCTGCCCGTGCAGCTTCAACATGATACCACAATTCATCAAGAGTAGTGACTGGCATATCATGACAAGCCAGTTGCTCGGCCACCATTGACCAGACATTTTCAATTGATGAGAGATCTTGAGAATGTGCTTTCCAGGGCAGCAGTCTAACAGTTTCTGTATCCAGAAAGCCCCACACAGGACCTGCAACATGCGGTCATGCAATATCCTGCTGAAATGTAGGGCTTCGGAGGGATGGAGTGAAGGGTAGAGCCACAGGTCGTAACAAATATGAAATGTAACGTCCACTGTTCAAAGTGCCGTCAATGCGAACAAGAGGTGACTGAGACATGTAACGAATGGCACCCCATTTGCCAGTATGGCCAGTATGGCGATGACCAATACACACTTCCAATGTGCGTTCACTGCTATGTCGCCAAACATGCATGCAACCATCATGATGCTGGATTCATCTGAAAAAATTATGTTTTACCATTCGTGGACCCAGGTTTGTCGTTGAGTACACCATCGCAGGTGCTCCTGTATGTGATGCAGTGTCAAGGGTAACCACATCCATGGTCTCCAAGCTGATAGTCCATGCTGCTGCAAACATTGTCGAACTGTTCTTGCAGATGGTTGTTGCCTTGCAAATGTCCCCATCTATTGACTCAGGTATCAAGACGTGGCTGTACGATCCGTTACAGCCATGCATATAAGATGCCTGTCATCTCGACTGCTAGTGATACAAGGCCGTTGGTATCCAGCACGGCGTTCCGTATTACCCTCCTGAACCCACCAATTCCACATTCTGCTAACAGTCATTGGATCTCGACCAATGCGAGCAGCAATGTCTCGATATGATAAACTGAAATTGCGATAGGCTACAATCCGAACTTTGTCAAAGTCGGAAATGTGATGGTACGCATTTCTCCTCCTTACATGAGGCATCACAACAATGTTTCACCAGGCAACGCCGGTCAACTGCTCTTTGTGTATGAGAAATCGGTTGGAAACTTTCCTCATGTCAGCACATTGTAGGTGTCACCACCGGTGCCAGCCTCGTGTAAATGCTCTGAAAAGCTAATCATTTGAATATCACAGCATCTTCTTCCTGTTGGTTAAATTTAGCATCTGTAGCATGTCATCTTTATGGTATAGCAATTTTAATGGCCAGTAGTGTATAATGTGCTTTATTTTATCCACCATAACGACAACATGGATGAATTATGAACTTGCAATGTAATACATTTCAAAGCAAAAAATATTTTGAAGCCAAAGGGTGACAGGTGCAACTGTGAAAATCAGTTGTCAACAATAAAGGCTTACTTTGACATCTTGTTCATCATTGTATTTAGTTTGAACACACCATATGTCTTGCTTCTTTAAAACACATTGAATTATAATTATAGATGGGAAGCACTTTCTTTTATGGTTAATAAAGAATTGTAAACTTAAATACTGTAAAACAAAAAATTTTAAGAAATTGCTTTTTAAATATAAAAAATTATATAAAAATGTATACTCTGATTTGCATCATTGCCTGTATGATTTCATTGTAATCATGTCTACAGATTCATATTTGTGCCTAGGCTTTATTAGAAACTGTGTATTTCAGTTTGTTATGACTGTGATGCCATCTGGGGCTGTTTATAGTATCTACCATGTTTACCAACCAGTCTCAGTGTGTATGCAGCTTTCAAGGAAGCACGAGAATATATATTTGGTGCACTGTGTATGATTTTTTACATACTGATTGTTTTACCTTTGACATGTGGATATTCTGTGCCATGCATGTTCTTGGATTGTCTATTAATTATGTGACATGAATCATTGTAGACTTGGATGAGATACTTTGAAGTTTAGCAGATAAGGTACATTATGGATCTATATTATGTTAATATCTCACACCTAGTTTTTGTGGTTACTCAGTCTATGCTTTACAGATCTGAAGATGGCAACAAAGTTTTGCTGAAACCGGTAGCCTGAATAAATGTTCTTCTCAAGCGAGCATGGCATTTTGAAATTTTTTACTTTATTAGATTGCCCCCAGAGTGGAATAATGTCAAGCATATATTGTGAAAAAATCTTACAGCTGCTGTACTGACAATTTTGACATTGTATGAAACGGCACTTTCCAGTATTATTCATGATTTAAAGTCATTCCCTCTTCCAGGGAAATCAAGTTTACATCCCACATACTAAGCAGTCATGCTGCATGGAACAAGTTCTGATTCAGTGTGTAGTTCTTTTCATGGGGTGTGTTATGAATGTATGAGGAAGACTTATTCAATTTGTCTGGAAGTCAAACTAGTGGATGGGCAGGGAGAAAAAAACACATAATTATATCAATATACTTGACTTTTTTTCTATTTTTGTAGCTCAAAGTGCTATACAGAGCAAACTGGAAATTTTTAGGAATGGATGTTTCTTTGATATTCCTTGCAACTCTCCTCATCTATTTTTAATAATATGACTTGCATAAGATATGAGACATTCTTATGGAATGTGGTACACACCTGCTTTCAGAGAACTGGATTGTCTTTCACATTACAAAGAAAACTTGATGGTTTTGTTGATGGGAGCAAAAAACCCTCACTGCCATGTTTCCATAGGAGACTAGCAATCTTTTTGGAGATTGGGCATATAAGCAATTCTTGGCATCTCTAGTTGTTTATCGCTCTAAACATCTTCCTCAGCTTTTGTTTATTTTGACTGCCACACTCACTCAGTTTGTCGATCTGAGCACCCAGAACACTGTTCATAGGTCTTATAATTCTTTGGCAAGGCTGTCATTATTAGATGGCATTTGAGCTCTGTGGACCACAATCTTTCACTTGGAAGTTCTTTGTGACACATGGCTCAAGGCATGGGTGTGGGGCTTTTCTATGTACACTGAGACACAGGGAATTCCCTTGTAGGAGCTTTCCCTGAATCTGAGCTTGTCCACTTTATGAGTACATACTGACTCAAAGGTAAAACACCTGCCAACATTGTTATGTTTTGTGGAAACTAAAGTACAAAGTCTTACAATACTTTTTTTAAAGCAACTATTTTATTTATTTGCATCTTTTTAAAGTTATTTTTGTATAATTTTTAAACTAACTTCTAACATAAATATCGTTTTCATCAATGATACTGGATCTAGCTGTAAAATATTACCGTAGCAATATTTATAAAATTAAATTCACATACACTCATAGCTGCTGCTGCCCATAGCATCCTTTTCATGCCAACAGTGCCCTGCTGCCCACTTCTGTCTCACAGCTCCTCAAGAAACGAAAATGCCCCCCCCCCACACACACACAAACATGCACGTCACCCCTCCCACACTCCCCATCTCCTCTGCCCACCCATGAGATGCTAAAACTGATGTTGAGAACCACTGTGTTAAGGTGTCATGCTTTGATTAGAGATCATTTACATGTATGTGCTCAGGTGCAGGAAGGGGTAGGGGGAGTTCAAGGGAGGAAGGACTGGCTGGTTGGTATGGGGAGAGATGTAGAAATGTATACATAGAGAAGAGCAACCAGAAAAATGTTCAGATGAAATGTGTTGCTCTGATGGCAGCAGTACCTGTGGTGGAAGACCGGTGATGCTGGCATAGGCGAGTGACTGGGGGATGACAGTGAGTCCAACGGTGATGCCGGCGACCAGGTCCCCCACAGCATCCTCTGTGGAGTAGCGAGGCAGCCATGACAGCACGGGCAACCTCTTAAGCAGTGTCTTCTGTGAGAATGCCCTCTTCAGCCATATGTGCATCTTCTGGTGCATGATGTTTACCGGTCACAGTAAAGTCGCTGTACAGTCAAAATGACTATGATGGTAACTGCTGCCATTAAGTGACAAATCACAACAGTCTTTATGGAACTGTTTATAGCCAAAAAATGTTCAGTATATGCCATGTATATAAAATATATGGAGGAAGCATTACAATATATAGTGAATACACTATATACTGAAAATGAGTGACAGATTATTATAAGTATCCATTCTAGTGAATAAAGCATTATGACTTTGAAACTATCAAGAAATTTTTTAGAATGAGGTTCACACAAAAATACAATGTTCCAAAGTATTGTACACAATTAAAGGAATCACACACCCAAATTAAACTCCAGCTAATTGTGTAGCACCAAATCCTTCAAGGACAGAATGACACTCTTGCAGGTAACAAATTATTTCATTCAACACCAAGACACTTGTCAAATATGTACATGTAAGTGTGCACACGGCGTTTACATAATTTTTTAGTGTGACCAGTCTACAGTTCTAAGATTTTACAAAATGTTTCGCTTTGGTCTAAGGCAAATGACAGAAATACTTATCTCCTCTCAAACATCCTCAGTAATATCCTTGTCCTAGTTGCAATTTACTGTTGATATTTGACTAAAAAGAAACTTATACTGCATCTACTGAAACTGCATACCCTCTTTGTAATATCACCCTTTAGGCACTTCTTTACAGCTTCCTGGGATTGGCTTGGAAAGTACCGAGACTTCTACAATTTGTGTGCCTCCATAGACAAGTAGGCAGGGAATCTAACATTCAGAAAAACTGCCACCTTGATGAGAATATGAAATGCACAAAAGAAGGTAAGTGTGTGTGTGTGTGTGTGTGTGTGTGTGTGTGTGTGTCTTAAAATTGTACATTTACCAGATTTGAACTAAATGTTCTCCATTCATCCTATAAGTAGTGAACTGGTGGTGACTATCTATCTGTTAAAGCAGACACAAATCCCCCCGCCGCAATTTTTCTTGATGACCACTTTGCCTTTCATGACAATATTTTTCATAATACTGTACCATCATGCTCGACAATCCTCTCTCATAGTTGAGACTCTCAAAACGATGTGATCTGCCTGTAACGAGGAAATCGAAATATTTACTTCGCATATTGGTTGTCGAGCTACTTCTTCAAAGCAGTTGCCACACAAAATGTACTTACCTACATCTGTCTAAATCTACATACATACTCTGCAAGCCACTATATGGTGCTTGGTGGAGGGTTCCTTGCACCACTAGTAGTCATTTCCCTTCCATTCCACTCAGATGTTAAGTAAGGTAAACATGGTTTTCTAAATGTCTCTGTACAGAGCCTAATTTCTCTTATCTTTATGGTCCTTACATGAAATATATGTTAGTGGCAGTAAAATCGTTCTGCAGATGGCCACAAATGCCAGTTCTCTAAGCTTTCTAAATGGTGTTTTGCAAAAAGAACATCATCTTCACTTCAGATTTGAGTTTGCAAAGCATCTCCATAATATGTATTGACCGACCTACAGTAATAAATTCAGCAGCTCGCTCCTGAATTGCCTCCAAGTCTGCATTGAGTCCGACCTGGTGGAGATCCCAAACACTGAAGCAGTACTGCAGAAAGTGTCAGACTCGTGTTCTATATGCAGTATCCTTTATAGATGAACTACAGTTTCCCAAAATTCTCCCAAAAAACTGAAGTCAACCATTCACCTTCCCTACACCTCATCCCATTTCATATTGCTTTACAGCATTACATCTGTATTCAGTATACAATCGACGTGACTGTGTCAAGCAGTACACTACTAATTCTGTATTCATCTGCATAACTTACATTTTTCTACTTTTAGGGTAGGCTGCCATTCATCACACCAACTAGAGGTTCTGTGTAAGTCATCTTGTACACTCCTACAGTTACTCAATGACAACACCTTCCTGTACACCACAGCCTCTTCAGCAAACAGCCACAGACTGCTGCTCAACCTGAGCATCAGATCATTTATGCATATAGAGAATAGTAGCAGTCCTTTCACGTTTCTCTGGGGCACTCCTGTTGATAGCCCTGTCTTTGGTGAACGCTTGGTGTCGAGGACAACATACTGGATTACGTTACATAAACAGACATTGAACCACTCACATATCTGTACATCTGTTCCATATGCACATATCTTCATTAACAGTCTGCTGTGGTGCATCATATCAAATGCCTTAATGGAAACTGCCTGTTGCCTTTCATCCATGATTCACAGGATATTATGTGAGGAAATGGCAAGCTGAGTTTCATACGAGCAATGCTTTCTAAACCTGTACTAATTTATGGATAGAAGTATTTACCTCTCATGGAAATTTATTATATTCGAACTTTCTGCCGATAACATATGCTTAGCTTTCCCAGCAGGTACTGGGCAGGTTTGTTATCACACACTACTAGCAAATGCTCAGGGTATTTCTGTGCTATCAGATTTAGGTTATCTTTCAATAATTTTATGACTGGTGTGTTTGATTCTGGTGAACAGTAGGGTTATTAATATAAGTCCTCCGAACTGGTTATTCTCATCCTTAGTAGTTCGGAATCATTCATTTTGGAGGTTGCTAACCTAATGTTTTTGCATACTCTGGTAAATAGCGTTACTCCTGGAGAGTCTAATCTATCTTTCCGATATATGTTTCACGTGTTATCGAAAAATTCCCAATTCCCTTCTTCAGGTTTCAACCGACTCTTAGTTCGTGGTATGATGTTGGAGCAACTGTTTTTAATGAGAGACGGGTATTCTGGGGCCTTGCTGGAATTCTCCAGCAGATCAACTAATTTGACTTTGTATCCAATCTGTTGAAGTAACTGGGTTATATGTTGCTGGTTTATCTGCTAGTAGTCTCGCAGTTCCAGATAATCATTTTTAAATGTATTCCACATAGTATCGAGAGGGGAGATAAAATTTGTTGTCCATTCATTCCTCTTAAAGAATCGTCCCACTTGTGCTCCTTATTGTGCTGAGGGCTTGTGGCAGACATAATCAAAGTTAAAAAATGCCTACTCTCGATTGCACAGCTATGCTCATGCATGTCTATATGGAGAAATAACAAAAGGAAAATGCCTCTTCTTTGTTCTAAGAAGGGCCGCTTTGATTAATTATTGAGAAAGTGTGGGATTTACAGTGAGAATGACAAGTTCTTGAAATGGAGATTTGAGTCCTGTCATGCGCTTAAGATTTCTTACGTAAGATGATATTAATAAGCCTGCACAGATTACTAGTGGACTGAGTTACAATAATCCCTCTAAAACTTAGGGTAAATGCAAGGATTAACATGTCAGCCGTTAATCGCGGTGCTAACAATGGAGTTTCGACATTTCATGTAGGCTGTATCAGTAAAAATAGATATTCATAGTGCAGCATTGCGACTCACGTGTCAGAACGTTGCGAGCTAGGAGTGTGAGTTCACTTAATGTGGATCCGTCAGCAGTACAATACTTCCATGTACACGTTGCTGTTACGTTAGACGTCGCTCCTCCAGATCCTGCAATTAATTTCATAATACATGTATTCACGCAAATAAACCAAACTCCTTAGAGAAAAGCGGTGAAATTTAATCTGTCGTGAAGTTGCTGTTTGTAGCGAAATATATTGATACAACATGTAGGGTATTTCGAGAAGAATTTTACGGTGGGTGTCAGGTTGTTACGTTAAATGGAAGCAAGGTTTACAGCGCTAGATTTTTCTCTAGAAACCATGCCAAAGATCGTCATAATGTTCCAATCAGGGAACTGGACTGTTTACGTGAGGTGTTGGAGTCCACCCGCATATTCGACGAACCACAGCTCAACTGAGGTAACTGTGTGAATGTGGGCACTGTCATTCTGCAAAGACGGCCTTTATCAGGGAACAAAATCTGTATCATGGGACATATTAAACCACTTAAATAGAACTTTCTTCTTTAGAGACTAGATGCGGTGGCACATATTCTGGAGGAGGGGGTTTTCTAATCCATTAGTAACTACCTTGATTTATGTTCCTCGCAGATGATTCCTTCAAGAAAACCACAATAGTTTTGTTGACTCATTTCTGCCCAGCTTGAGGCCGAATCCTTTGTCTATTGGCTGTTCTGGTCAATACAGGTTTGGTGTACCACATTCAAATTAGACGCAAGCACAAGAAACAGTGTCTTAAAGCAACCGAGACTTGAGATAAGTGTCTTGCCTTGTCAATGACAATTGGTTTCAAACAAGTTAGAAACTGCTACTGTCACTTAATGCAGGCACATCTCAAGCGGATTCTGAAGGAACACTATGAAGCGAAAGGCATGTAATTGATATCTGACCTTGCACAATGCCATTGTGCACATAAAGCTCCACGTCTTCGAAGGTCAAACAACAGAGATATTGCACAGCAGCTGATTGGAGCCTTGTAGTGCGGATCGAGGAATCACGATTGTCCCTCTTTTCAAATGATGCAAGCCGTTGCACAATAAGGCATTTAATCAGTAGTGTATGAAGGGTGTAATTCAGACTGAAGACGGTTTTGTGATGTTTTGACGTTGTTTTTAGCGCCGTAACTTTGGCCCATGAGACAGGATTTTTATTTCTCGGTAAAACATGTTGCTGTTTTTTCATAATTTAATATTAGTGTGCTGTAGACACTCCCGTCATCCAAGATGGCAACAGATGTGTTCGCAAGTCTGTCCACATGCGTTCAGCCACCATCTCACAAGTCGACTCACTGGAAAGCTTGCCTGTCGCTAATGTAAAAAATGTTTGGAGCTATTTGAAGGGTAGCGATCAACATATCTGCAGTAGTTGTAGATATGTGGGATGTGATCATCAGAAAATTTTACAGAGGGTCGCCGAGTATTTGTCTAGATGTACGAGCGTCGTTTAAATAAGTAATGCAACACTTTTTTTCTGAAAGCAGATTGGTTTTACCGAGATTTCCAATGCATCATATTACTACTCATTCTTTTGGGTACAAAACCTGATTTTTCAACCCAATCGCCACTCAATGCAACTGCGCAACTCCACCTTCTAATAGGGTCTGTATGCCCGCATGTTACCACTACTGGTTGACTATGGACCCACTGCCTTGGTGCATCAATAGCCTTCCCGTCACCCACGTACTGCTTTCTACGTAGCGCATTCTTTATTAGGTCAAACAGATGAAGTCCATAGGTGCGAAATACGAGCTATAGGGTGGACAAGGAAGAACAGTTCAGTACAGTTTTGTGTGTTTCTCTCGGATGCGTAGACTTTTGTGAGGCATTGCGTTGTCATGGAGAAGGAGAACTTCGTTTGCATTTTTGTGGCTACGAACACGCCGAAGTCGTTTCTTCAATTATTGAGGGTAGCACAATACACTTCAGAACTGATTGTTGCATCGTGAGCGGGGAAATCAAACAGAATAACCCATTAAGAGTCCCTGAAGGCCGTCGCCATAACTTTAAAGGTTGAAGGTGGTGCTCTGGACTCTTTCTTCCGAGGAGAGGTGGTGTGGCGCCACTCCATGGACTGCCATTTTGTTTCCCATCCGAATTGATGAACCCATGTTTCATGGTCTGTGACGATGTTCGTGAAAAAGCTGTCACGAACACCCTGGTATTGCACAAGCATTTCCGCACAGATGGCCCTTCGTTGCTGTTTATGGTCTTCTGTTAGGCGGCAAGGAACCTAGCATGATTGTGTCAGCATTACCAACACACAGTACAGTTGTGCAGCGAGGTGTCTGATTGTGATTCTTCGATCGCCTCGACTGAGTGACATGCTCGTAATTTCCAACATTGCAGGAGTCACAGCGGTGTGCGGCCGACCGGCGCGTGGTAGGTCAGAGAGGTTCGCTTGACCTTGTTGCGACGGTGACAGATGCCTCTCCCAACGACTCATCCTACTTTTGTTCACTGCTAGGTCTCCGTAGGCATTCTGCAAACGCCTATGAATATCTCAGGTAATTTGGTTTTCCGCCAAAAGAAACTCAACGACAGCCCTCTGCTTGGAATGCACCTCCGTTACAGGTGCCATACTGAAGCGAAGCGTACAGCGAAGCCACCTATCGGAACTTCATGAAACCATAGAGGCTGGGGCGAGAATATTCCACGATGTTCCTCAACAAATTCCGTATTTTTTAACCGAAACTGGCCAAGAAAAAAATGAGTTGCATTAGTTATGAACGCCCGTCGTACAATTAGTTGGTTGAGCTGGATATTGTCTTACTGAAGATATTGTTGACTCACTTCCTCGTCGATCTAAGGCCATTAGAAAAACTAGAGATGGTGTTACAGGATGACTAATTTTTGTCCAGTATGCTTAGGTATACAATTAAGGGCACCAAACTGATCTCTAGTCTACTGCACAGTAAGAATCTCAGTGTGGGGAGAAAATGGTCACCCAATTCCTACCGAAAACTGATATCAGTTCTTCTAGATCCCTAAGGAAGAGTTACTTCTAATCAGTGTGTGATATACTGCTCAAGTCACATAGTTGACTACCTGCAACAAGAACATATGGAAGTTCTGCCAGGCATAGCGCTCCGCGAGTCCTTAGACCGATGAAAACATCCAAGGCTAGCAATGTTCCATGGAAGATGAGGCTGGAGCACCCTAACTGAATTTGTCAACAGGAGTTTGCTGACACTTTCTGCTGGTGGTCTCAAAGAAAGTAAAAGTGCATGTTTGAGGGAACAGTTGTAAATTAATTCCAGCTGACACAGCTGCTCACAAACCCAGAAACGTTTTATTGAATGTGACAATGGCCGCGGAAGCCTACGTTTATATAGAAACTAAATTGTTTCAGCGAATTATCCTCCTGGTTTTCAAGAGAGTGAACTGCACCACTGTAGTCAATCTTCAGACAGGGTTTCGCGGAAGTTGTCACGAAACAGTTAACTACCGTCTACCGTAATAGCATGGTATTGTGTTAAAGGCAGAGTGTAAGACTTTCTGTCCAGCTTTGTAGCCCACCACTCAACTTCTCAGGCTACCATGTGAAGGATACTGGGTCGATTTGAGTTACTGTACTGCAGAGGGATTTTCCTTGGTGGGATGACTAGAATGGAGTACACAGATATTTGAGGAGCACTGAGGATCTATTTGGAATGTACGTAGTAGTTCTGTTTTGGATACCCTGACATTAATGGCACCAAGAGTGCTTTAATAACTATAAAGTATCTGTCCGAAAGGGCCTCTTAAGGCCCAGTGGTATCGACCGACCACCGTGTCTTCCTCTGCCGATAGACGTCACTGGATGCGGATATGGACTGGCATGAGGTCAGCACACCGTTCTCCTGGCCGTTATCAGTTTTCATGACCAGAGCCACTACTTCTCAGTCTAGTAGCTCCTCAACTGGCCTCACAGGGGCTGAATGCAGCCCGCTTGCCAACACGGCTCGGCAGACCAGACGGTAATGCATCCAGGTGCTAGCCAAAACCAACACTGCTTAAAACTTCGGTGATTTGACGGGAACCGGCGTTACCACAGAGCCAAGGACTTTGGCTTTGCTAACTATAGGGTGTGCAAAATAAAACTGACCAGGAAAATGTTTCATGCACCTTAAGATAGGCATCCCTAAATTTTATGGGGCAGTTTTATTTTGACCACCTCGTACATGCCAGTCTATATTGCTGTCTAGTGACCCCCATGGAATGGAATGACACAGCTATCAGTAACCAGCAGGTGGTTCAAGGTGTCTAATCGCAATAACTGTTGTGTAAGAATTGTACACACGGGTAGCTGAATTATATATAGCTGCTGTGTTGGACGAAACAGCGCTGCAGGAATAGAATATTTCAGAGTTTTACGTGACTGAGATGTGGCCATCGGTGTGACAGTTGAGCATAGGATGAGTGAAGCGTGTGATATGGTCGCAGTCGGGTCATGTGTGCCCGAGGCATCTCCAAGGTGATACTGACTCTGGACTTTTCATAGGTCACCTTGTGGTGACTACCGTAAGTATTTTGATTTAGGAAAACCAGTTGTCTTCAGAGTCAACTGCGGTGAGCAATAATGTGTTCATGATGGGGTCACCAGTGTCAAACGCGGATGCGGAAACAAATAGACAGTTTCATATAATTATATTGAGTTCAAATGGTTCAAATGGCTCTAAGCACTATGGGACCTAACATCTGACGTCATCAGTCCCCTAGACTTAGAACTATTTAAACCTACCTAACCCAAGGACATCAAACACATCCATGCCCGAGGCAGGATTCGAACCTGCGGCCGTAGCAGCAGCGCGGCTCCAGACTGAAGCGCCTAGAACCGTTCGGCCACAGCGGCCGACCTCTATTGAGTAGTCCACTATTTTCGTAAATAAAGAATCAGTTTAGAGGACTCGCACTACGCCCGATAGAAAGTTTAAGAAGGAAGGCCCTTTGTTCATCGTAAATTAAATTTGCGCGCAATACAAATTGTTTCATAAACTGCACAGAAGTTGTAGGACAGAAGTTGCAGGACTAATAAATAACATCTTCAGACCATCTCTTGTTCAATGGCACACGAGACTCACACTACACATTACGCCGGCAAAACCTATTCTCTTTCATGGCAGCGAAGCTGGGACACTCTGCAGAGATGACGAATAGAGACTAATGAGAGCCGAGATGCGGTTGCTGCAAACTGCTGGCTATGGAAGAGCAAAAGATCTGATGACATCGTTAAGGATCTCAAAGCAAAACAAATGCTCAACACAATACAGAATTAAAGAACATCGTGGAAAGACCATGCATTATGGATGGAGACTGGCCGAAACGCCCCCCCCCCTCCCCCCCCCCCCCACTTGCCTCCAATACTGACCGGAAGGTAGAAGAGAGGTGGAAAGTCCAACAAGGAGGTGCACTGAGACCGTAATAGGCCAGCAGGCTTAACCTTTATAGGAAGAAGAAAGAAGATGGTTCAGATGTAACATAAGACACTTCCTGCCATAGGATAACACTGTTTGAAATGATGTGTCTCTTTTCACATCAAATTTTTTACGTACATTTACTTTATCAGGTTTCGGAGTGCAGTTCAAAGTTCTCGCGTTTTGTTTCCTTTTCAGAAATTATCTCCGGCATTACTAACATTTCTTGGTAATCAGAACCCTCCAAATCACAGTGACGTAATAGGTTACGTGCAGCATAGCTCCCATGACCTAATCCTGCAAAGCCTGAGGTGAGAACACTGCTCAACTTTCTTTTCGACACTCTCTTTAAGAAGCATTCTGAAGGAACTGAGGAATCACAGTTGACGTACTTTTCAACTGATAACCGATGCAGCTAGTATTTACCAGTTAAAACACAGATAAAAATACATCGCTAACTTAGCAAATATGTTGTCTTGGAGAAATGCGAGCCGTAATTGTTAATTTTAATTTCCTGTGTAATCTGTATACTGATTTTTGTTTGGCTTTGTTATATTGATTTACTAAATCACCTTTTTATTTTTAAAAAAATGGCATGGCGTACATGGCTGTGGATTTTGTCCATTGTGTGAGTCACCAAAAGCATTCTTTTCTTGTTCTCTCCTCAATCAATAACACTGATGCTTTGCCTATTGTGTTTTAGAAAAAAGTTTCGCACAAAAAGGGACTACCCGATATTTACCGTGAGAATCTAGATTACGTAATTCTCCTCTGAAGGAAAGGTTTAACACACCGTTAATTTGCGGAACATTGATAGGGCACTGTGGGAGAATGGACAGTCAGTATCTCTTCCAGTAAGCCATCTCAATCTATGTCCGCCCCAGTAGCTGAGTGGTCAGCGTGACGGATTGCCGTCCTCCGGGCCCGGGTTCGATTCCCGGCTGGGTCGGAGATTTTCTCCGCTCAGGGACTGGGTGTTGTGTTGTGTTCATCATCATTTCATCCCCATCCGGCGTGCAGGTCGCCCAATGTGGCGCCGAATGTAATAAGACCTGCGCCAAGGCGGCCGGACCTGCCCCGCGAGGGGCCTCCCGGCCAATGACGCCAAACGCTCATTTCCATTTCCATCTCAATCTATATCAGCTTGTGACTTATTTTCTCTCGTTACGACAGTGGAACATATTGTCTCCCCACCATCTCCTGAGAAGTGCACGGGGAACGCAGTTGCATCATCACTAAACACAATCTTCATAGTTGAAAGCTGCGTTAATCGTTTGTAAACAAGTAGCTGACGAAAAACGAAAGCCACCTGCATCAGCACCCAGGTTTTGCGCATTCAGATAAGCTACTTTGTGTCTAGTCGCTTAAAAGAAGTTAACTGTTCTTTAACCCATCATTGTGAAAGTAAGTACATTTACTGTAGTTACCTCCAGTAATTATCTAACAAGCTCTTATCATTAATACACTCCTGGAAATTGAAGTAAGAACACCGTGAATTCATTGTCCCAGGAAGGGGAAACTTTATTGACACATTCCTGGGGTCAGATACATCACATGATCACACTGACAGAACCACAGGCACATAGACACAGGCAACAGAGCATGCACAATGACGGCACTAGTACAGTGTATATCCACCTTTCGCAGCAATGCAGGCTGCTATTCTCCCATGGAGACGATCGTAGAGATGCTGGATGTAGTCCTGTGGAACGGCTTGCTATGCCATTTCCACCTGGCGCCTCAGTTGGACCAGCGTTCGTGCTGGACGTGCAGACCGCGTGAGACGACGCTTCATCCAGTCCCACACATGCTCAATGGGGGACAGATCCGGAGATCTTGCTGGCCAGGGTAGTTGGCTTACACCTTCTAGAGCACGTTGGGTGGCACGGGATACATGCGGACGTGCATTGTCCTGTTGGAACAGCAAGTTCTCTTGCCGGTCTAGGAATGGTAGAACGATGGGTTCGATGACGGTTTGGATGTACCGTGCACTATTCAGTGTCCCCTCGACGATCACCAGTGGTGTACGGCCAGTGTAGGAGATCGCTCCCCACACCATGATGCCGGGTGTTGGCCCTGTGTGCCTCGGTCGTATGCAGTCCTGATTGTGGCGCTCACCTGCACAGCCCCAAACACGCATACGACCATCATTGGCACCAAGGCAGAAGCGACTCTCATCGCTGAAGACGACACGTCTCCATTCGTCCCTCCATTCACACCAGTCGCGACACCACTGGAGGCGGGCTGCATGATGTTGGGGCATGAGCGGAAGACGGCCTAACGGTGTGCGGGACCGTAGCCCAGCTTCATGTAGACGGTTGCGAATGGTCCTCGCCGATACCCCAGGAGCAACAGTGTCCCTAATTTGCTGGGAAGTGGCGGTGCGGTCCCCTACGCCACTGCGTAGGATCCTACGGTCTTGGCGTGCATCCGTGCGTCGCTGCGGTCCGGTCCCAGGTCGACGGGCACGTGCACCTTCCGCCGACCACTGGCGACAACATCGATGTACTGTGGAGACCTCACGCCCCAAGTGTTGAGCAATTCGGCGGTACGTCCACCCGGCCTCCCGCATGCCCACTATACGCCCTCGCTCAAAGTCCGTCAACTGCACATACGGTTCACGTCCACGCTGTCGCGGCATGCTACCAGTGTTAAAGACTGCGATGGAGCTCCGTATGCCACGGCAAACTGGCTGACACTGACGGCGGCGGTGCACAAATGCTGCGCAGCTAGCGCCATTCGACGGCCAACACCGCGGTTCCTGGTGTGTCCGCTGTGCCGTGCGTGTGATCATTGCTTGTACAGCCCTCTCGCAGTGTCGGGAGCAAGTATGGTGGGTCTGACACACCGGTGTCAATGTGTTCTTTTTTCCATTTCCAGGAGTGTATATCATATGCATTTAACGATATTTCATACACCTCTTTACACGTGTGGCTGAAACACTGTAACTGCCTACGCAAACTTTACAGAAGTGACCATCACTAGAAGACAATTATATTGCAGTGAATGAGATTCCAGGCGAAATATAATGGGCACGTTAAGAAATAATAACATCTCTGAATTCTGTACAATTTGTTTCAAAAATGTTATATAAAACCATATGCTTCAATCAGTTAGCTAGTTAATATTGATAAAGATGCAGAAATAGACACAGAAATTATATAACAGATTTGTTGCTATGGATCATGAAATCTACAGAATACTTTGCAATTACCGAAGTAAAGCAAACAGTTGTTTGGTGGCGTAAATAGAGACTGTTATGCAGTTCATGGGTTTCGCATGGGTTTCATAGAATCGCTTTGTAAGCGTTTATTCACAGTAACAGTGACTGATCTCACAAAACTATATTTTATTTTTCCTCGGATCAGATATTCACCCAACTGAAATGAGAATGTTGTGGCAAGGGAGAATGTGAAACGATTACACCCGTAACATGTACACTACCTTTGATGTTTCTTCATGGCTGATATCTAAAACGATACGTTATTCAATTTTCTGGCTCTTGATATTTTGCCAATAAACGTTTTTTCTTGTGTTCATAGTAGTGTTTCTCATTGCCAATACAGGTCTAAATCCATTGATATTACAGTTCTTAGCCCTGTAGCGTGTTTCGCCCTTTTTCTCATTTACACACACACACACACACACACACACACACACACACACACACAAATAAAAAATTTCTAGATGTGTTATTTAGGAATCGAGATGAATAATAACTCAGTTCTATTTTTTATTTGATGTGAACTGGACAGGCATGGAATTACTTGGCGACCAGAACCAAGAGGAAAGACTACGATAAACTGTCAAACTGAAATACAAATGGTGTAAATGCGCCGTATTTTCACTCACAACAGATAGGAGTCTTCTTTATTTCAGATTCTTCAGAGAAAAGCATTCCTGTAGGAGAACAATGTACTGTTCTCTTTAATACGACATAAAACAAAAGTAATGAAGTATAACAGTATGGAAAATCGAAATTTATTCTTTAACCACGATAAGTTTTAATTGCTATTTCATGAGCAAGTATTTCGTAATAATCATTGTAGATGAAAATACTTTCCTTCGTCACGACCTTATGGGTATGAGCAAAGAGACTTTTCGTGATGTGGTGGCATCGTTCTTCGAAAAATCATTATAATTAACTAAATTTGCGTATATCAAAGGTGAAGCCAGGCTGAAAAAAGTCGTCAAAGAAAAATAGGAAACAGTAGATATATATACGAATGTGACAAACGATTGCACTGGGATCAAATAACACTAGTATTACATTACTTATGCCTCTCCTTAGTACGAATTCATTCCAGAATCAGCAACGTTACGCAGTTAGCTGTAGATGTTTCTTTAGATTCAAGACCTGAGAACGCTGGCAGTACCCAGACCTCGCCTAGAGATAATTTTGCATATTCTACCCAAAGACTGAAAATGTAATATACTGTCGTGGAACGAAACCAGGAAACTGTACGATTCTAAAATTACGGTCTGAATACACACTTAATTCACCGCAGAAATGAGTATTGATAATTATGAAAATTTACAATCTGTTTTTAAATACGTAACCCCTCAGTTGAACCTTTTGTTTTTATCTCAAACAAATGGTTTTCGCAAGAGCTGAACAGCACTAAAGGTTATGAAGTATCATCATCTACAATAATTTGGGCAGGATTCTCTTTTCAAGATGGCTTTTAGGATGAGGAGAAACCCAGAGTAATCTTATGCTTCAAATTATTTAAAATTATGTCTGATAAATAACCTATATGATTGAAGATGAATGAAAGTTTTCTATATAATCGCTTAGTTTTCGTAGCGACAGTTAATGGGAGGAGACTACTGATACTGCCAGAATACTGAATTAGGTCTTTTCAGAATGTTTCGCTGTAGGAGATCTTCACACAAAGGTCGAAATTATAGTAAATAAAATCAACTAAAATCGCTCAACAAGGAAAAAGCAACAGGACCTGAAGAATTACCTCTGTGATCCTATTTAGATAGCATGAGTCAGTTTGTTCATTAGCACAGTTTATAGTAGACCAGTCGAAGAAAGAAGCATTCTAAGCTGATGAGGAACAATTACGCACGTCATTCCCTCAAGAGTAATCGGACAGAGGCACAACTACAGGCTAATATTCCTTACGTCAGTCCATTGTAAAATTGTGGAATACTTTTTATGTTCGCGTGTTATGAACTTCTTTCAAGATCGAAACCAATATGTAGAAATCAATGTGTAAACAGCGATCTAGTGAAGTCCAGCTTGTTCTGCTCACACATGCGATCCAAAAGGCAATCAACAGCAGCGCCTAGGTTAACTTTGTTTTCCTTCCTTCCAGAAGTCATTCCATACTGTTCCGAATTTACGCCTGGTAAACAGAATACGAACATGCAGAATTTTGGGACAGCTTTGTGATTGTAATGGGGCTATATCGAAGACAAAACTCAACACATGGTTATTAATAGAGAGGAGTCGTCGTCGTCGTCATCGTTGTCGTTGTAAGTGAAAGTAACCCGTTACTATTGTCGGCGTGTACGGGGTACAGTAAAACGAAGCTGCAGGGGACGCGCCTACCGCTAGGCTACCCACTCGGCATCAACCTTTAGTGTGTACGCTGGCGCCACAGCCCTGTGCGTGATATACAGTGTTCGGCAGGTGCGAACGTATTCGACACCATCTAACGACCTAAATTATGCCAGGCCCATTTCGATAAGTTTATCTAGCGGTCTGTCTGCCAAAGGATTGGCCTATTAGCAGTCTTTGGTCCCAATAATTCCGAAGTTCCTTAGCTTTGTTGGATGATGCTTCCAGGCATGGATTCCTACCCTTATTTTTCTTTCTTTATCAAAAAGTCGTCTACAATGCCTCGATGTGACGGGTAAGGTCGGCACCTATGTGAGACTTTCGGGATAGTAGAAAACTGTAGCGAAAAGTGGAATGGCCTGCAGAGGATCGACAGTTGCTACGGTATTATCAGCCGACAATGAACGTAAGCAAATGCTATGTAATGCACACAAAGAGGCGAGAAAACCCGTTAATGTTCGAATACAAGACTAACACTCAGTCAGTGGAAACAAAACCAGCCATAAAATATGTTGAAGAATGGTCTGAAGTGGTTTGAACTGGAATGCGCACGTGAAACATGCAGGAAAATCTGATACTTGGCAGAAATTTGTTGGAAAATTCGAAGGAATCGTAATTAGAAGTTTACAAAACCAACGTTCAACAGACTCGCAAGTGCTGCTCGTCAGTCTGGAATCTTCAGCAGGTAGGATTAATAGCGTCGCGGAAATGTGCATCAAACTACAACAGCAGACGCGACAAAGAGGCGTTGTGCATCAGGGGGAGGCTTCAAGGAGAGTCATTCAGCGTCTTACTTCGTCGCACATACACTTCACGTAAAGACCATGATACGTAAGGCACAGATATTCGAGCTCATGCGATCGCTTACCGACAGTCGTTCTACCGCGCTCCTGTCGATAATGGAACGGGAAAGAAGAAACACAATAGTACCTGGAGTACCCTCCGCTACATTAAGTAAGGTCAAAATAAATGTAGACGAGTATACGATGATTCTCTGTCCGTGAACACTTGGAAAAAGTGGTATGTGCTCTTCACTTGCAGGTACCATTGTATAGAATATTGTACGAGTATCATCGTTTGTTCCGTGTCAGTAAAGTGTAAAGGAATAATACTTGCATGAAAACCGTACAAAAACCATTGCCGGATTGTAAGATTATTTTCGTTTGTCTTTGGATTGCCTTAGTGTTACATAGAAGAACTTTTTAGCTGTTCGGCTCCCTTTTCGGGGAATCTAAAGATTTCGATTTCCCTACTTTACATTATTCTCATTACACACTATAAACAGAAAACCCATCTCTGATGAGATTTTCTAGGATTATGTAGTGACATTTCCGCTACCTGTATTTGCAATCAAGTATTTGTTACAGCGAGTACTTGATTTTCTGAAGTATGTTACAATGTCTTACTTTATGAGGGAATAACAAGGAGTGACGTGCTATACCACAATCATTTTCGACGTTATGGGTCAGTTTTTCTTCTTTTTTTAAATTCATTTTAGTGTAAGGATGCTTACTTTCTGTGAGTATTGGTTACCATACTTGTTCCGTACTGCAAATGTAATCGCAAGATACATGGCTCTCGCGTGTGCCGCTGCAGCATGCTTTGTGTGTCCCACAGTATTTCCTCGAGTCAGTTGCAGTACATCGTCGTGTGTTGCGAGCTTATTGGAAAGTAGAACGTGCTATGATGTCGAACAATTGTCCACTTGCAGGAAAGGCTGGGAGACACAAGACGTGGTCCAGTGGCATACTGGAGAGCCATATGTTGAACATAGCCGCCGGGGAAAGCTAAACAGTCACATCAAATCGCAAGATATTTGAAAGTTGAGCTATTGTAAATATAAATCTCAGAGCAAGTAGTAAGTGTGACGCTAAGAGAAATTAGTGCTGAGTTAAAAGAGGCAAGGGGCAACCTCAAAAGCCATTGACGAAAGTCAGACTATTGCACCGAACGTTTTGTAGCGCCTACAGTGAGCTTGGAAGCCAGGGAAGAGACACTGAGCTGAGGAAACTCCGACTGTAATTTCATGTGGACGTTTTAATCACCTAGTGTACGGTACTTTCTGTTGGTTGTGTCTGACGGAGGACGATTAATATTTAACGTTCCGTCCATGATGTCATTACTGACGGAACACAGGCTTGGATTAGTACGAGGAAGGAAATCTGCAGTGATATTTGAAACGAATTTTCATCAAGCGGTTTATTAATACTATCCGTTAATGTATTAGACTAATTTACTTTTGCTCATTATTCTCTAATAATTTTTGAGACCATTTTTGATTTCTCCCAAGTGTCTTACTTTTCCTTTCGTCATGGAGGACAATCAGAAAGGATTCATTACGTTCAAATGTGACTCAAAAGTGAAATACACACATACGGACCAACTTTCACGATTCTGATTCATACCGACGGTGAAAAATAACGGACAATGTAACAGCAGTTAAACATGCAGAAAATAACAATGCATTTATACGCTCCGTTAAAACCTTACTGAAACCAGTGGGCCATTACGCTGTCGCAAAGTAACGTAACTGAGAAAATAAATCCGAAGAAGGGCGCAGTATTACAAGCTCACACAAAAATCAATAAACACAATAAAAACAGGATTTCAAAAACGTGTCGAAAGTAACACAGAAATAGTTTACAGAAATTTTTGTCCAAAAAACAAGAAACAGACGCAATGCCGTCATTACTCACCTTGACCGTGTCGTTAGATGTGCACTGTGCTGTGAGAGGTGCGCGCTGACGCTTTTCCTCGCTGCTGCGAGGGCTGGCCGGCTGTGTCCGTGTTGGGGTCCCTGTCCCGTATGAGCCGGCAGCTGCCCCGGTGCCGCCACTTTATAACGCCAGCCGCCTACGGCTGACGTCGCAGCGGCGCTCCCAGGCATTATCTCCAGTTCTGGTCATCGGTTGCAAATCCCACCGCCACGGCCCTGTGGTAAGTAGCCCGAAAGCTTCGCGCTTAATCAGGAGAGTTGTTTGTCGTACATTATCTCTACTTACTGGATTCTCTTTCCAGTAGCAGGTGATGACAGCACTTGAGCGAGCTGAGGCCGTAACTTTTCCTCATTATTATGAATTCACAGATGACCGTTGCACAACACTGTGGTTTTTGTCTCGCTCTCTGGATTTTTCTTCAGATACCGTATGAACGACAATCGTAAAGTGTCCTACCAGGTTTCTTCTTCCTTTCTCCGTGACTTTGTTTTCCCTCTTCTTCTTGTTTATCTTTTTCCTATTTTTTTCATCAAGCTGCAGATCTTCCACTTTCAATTCTGTTCCTATTGGAGACTTTTTATTTTGTCTGCCAATATTTTTCTTCTTCTTGGACGGTCAAGCAGCAGCATCCGGCCGAGACAGACGCAGCAACAGAGAAGTAACCGATTTTGTGACTTTTACGAGTTCCTAACAAGGAGCGAATTATATAATATCATCTGTGTGGCTTAATAGTTTAGTTTCTTCAGTTCCTGCATGTTAATTTAATATCTATAGCCAAAGTTCTCGCGTTTTCGTTTGCGTCGGAAAGTAAACCGACGTTGTGGCATATTACAAGTTCCTAATTAAGGGGGAATTATTTAGTTTCACCTGAGTGCTTCGGCAGTTAGGTTTTTGAACCTCTGCACATTAATGTAATCTATTAGATACAGTTCCTGAGTTTTCGTCAGCATCTACAGTAGAGTTCTGCAGCACATTCCGAGAATTCTTTTATCTGGCTAGTTTAATTTTCCACTGTCTTTAGTAGGGATAGAAAATGTGATTGTTGTATGTGGAAGTGAGCCGAGTTGGTGACGCTTAGCTCTCAGCTCCAGGCTGTGATAGCTTCGGTTACACAGTTACAAGCTGGAGTGGATGGGCACCACTGTTGTGGGTCAGCCGTGCGGATCCAATGGGCGTCCAGCACGTCAGAGTCCTCCAGTCAGTCCTCACCAGTGGTGAGCTCAGTTACTGCTCTCACTGAAGTTGACTCCTCACCTTTGGTCGAGTGGGAGATCTCCCAAGGACATAGCAGGCGACAAAAGACTTCCCAGGGGGCCACACATAAGGCCTCTCCGGTCAGTCTAACAAACAGGCTCCAAGTTCTGTCTGTGGTTGACACTGTCACTGAGCCAGATGCTGTCGCCTGTCTTGTTTCAGAAGAAACCCCTCAGCCTGCAAGATCTGGGCAATCATAGAGGGTGGGATTATTGATAGTTAGGAGCTCCAACGTTAGGTATGTTATGAGACCCCTTAGGAACATAGCTGTCAAGAAAGGGAAGAATGCCAATTGGCACTGTGTGTGCATATCGGGTGGAGTCATTCCAGACATGGAACAGGTTCTTCCAGATGCCATGAAGAGTACAGGCTGCAGCCAACTGCAGGTGGTTTCTCACGTCGGTACCAGTGATGTACGCCATTTTGGATCAGAAGAGATTCTATCTAGTTTCGAGAGGCTGACAGAAGTGGTACAGGCTGCCAATCTTGTCCGTGAGATGAAAGCAAAGCTGACCATTTGCAGCATAGTCGTCGACAGGACCGATTGGGGACCTCTGTACAGAGCCGAGTAGAGGGTCTTAATCAGAGGCTCAGACGGTTCTGCGATAGTGTAGGCTGCAGTTTCCTCGACTTGCGCCAAATGGTGGTTGGGTTTCGGGTTCCGCTCAGTAGGCCATGAGCCCACTATATGCATAAGGTGGCTACACGGGTAGCAGGGGCTGTGTGGTGTGGACTGGGCAGTTTTTAAGTTAGAGGGTCTCGGGAAAACACAAAAAGAGCTTCCGTCACAAAGGGTGCAGGCCGAAGACAGATATAACGTACATACAGGGACCATCGGAATAATAGTTGTAAACTGTCGTAGCTGTGTTGGGAAAGTACCAGAGCTGCAAGCACGAATAGTAAGCAATGATACACTGAAAGCTAGCTAAAGCCGAAGATAAGCTCAGTCGAAATTTTTGCGAAGAGCCTAACGATGTACCGACAGGATAGGCTAAACACGGTTGGCAGTGGCGTGTTTGTTGCCGTTAGAAGTAGTTTATCTGGTCGCGAAATTAAAGAAGATAGTTCCTGTGAGTTAGTATGGGCTGAAGTCATTGTTGGCAACGGAATAAAATAATAAATGAATCCTTTTACCGACCTCCCAATTCAGATGATACAATTGCTAAAAGTTTCAAAGAAAACTTGAGTTTGGTTTCATACAAGTATAGTTGGCGGCGATTTTAATTTACCTTGATATGTTGGCGAAAATAAATGTCTAATTCTGAAGATAAGCATAAAACATCATCCTAAATTGTACTGAACGCATTCTCTGAAAATTATTTCGAGCAGTTAGTTCAGGAACGCGCGCAGATAATAAACGGTTGTGAAAACACACTTGACCTCTTAGCAACAAATAATCCTGAGTTAATAACGAGCATCAAAACGGATACAGGGATTAGTGAACACGGGGTTGTCGTAGCGAGAATGAATATTGTAACCCCCAAATCCTTCAGAAATAAACGAAAAATATACCTGTTCGAAAAAGCAGATAAAAATTCAATGGACGCCTTCCTGAGAGACAATCTCCACTCCTTCCAAATTAATAATATAAGTGTAGACCAGATGTGGCTTGAAGTCAAAGAAATAGTATCAGCAGCAATTGAGAGATTTACACCAAATAAATTAACAAACGACGGAGCTGGTCTTCCTTGGTACACAAAACGGGTCAGAACACTGTTGCAGAAACAACGAAACAAACATGCCAAATTTAAACAGACGCAGAATCGTCAAGACTGGCGATCTTTTACAGAATCTCAAAATTTAGCGTGGAATTCAATGCGAGGTGCTTATTATAGTTTCCAAAACGAAAATTTATCTTGAAATCTGGTAGAAAATCCAATGAAATTCTGGTCGTATGTGAAGTATGCTAACAGCAAGACCCAATCAATGCCTTCTCTGCGCCACAGCAATGGAGATACTATTGAAGAAAGTGCTACCAAAGCAGAGTTACTAAACACAGCTTTCCGAAATGTCTTCACAAAAGAAGACGAAGTAAATATTCCAGATTTCGAATCAAGAGCAGCTGCCAACATGAGTAAGGTAGAAGTAGGTATCATTGGAGTAGTGAAGCAACTTAAATCACTTAGTAAAAGCAACTATTCTGGTCCACACTGTATACCAATTAGGTTCCTTTCAGAGTATGCTGATGCAATAGTTCCATACTTAACAATCGTATGCAACCGTTCGCTCGACGAAAGATCCGTAACCAAAGACTGGAAAGTTACTCAGGTCACAGCAATATTCAAGAAAAGTAGTAGGAGTAATCCACTAAATTACATGCCCATATCATTAACGTCGATAAGCAGCAGGATTTTGGAACATATATTGTGTTCGAACATTATGCATTATCTCGAAGAAAGCGGTCTATTGACACACAGTCAACATGGGTTTAGAAAACACCGTTCTTGTGAAACACAACTAGCCCTTTACTCGCATGAAGTGTTGATTGCCATTGACAAGGGGTCTCAAATTGATTCCGTAATTTTGGATTCCCGGAAGGCTTTTGACACTGTATCACACGAGCTGCTTGTAGTGAAATTGCGTGCTTATGGAATATAGTCTGAGTTATGTGACTAGATTCGCTACTTCCTGACAGAGAGGTCGGTTCGTAGTAACTGACGGAAATTCATGGAGCAAAACAAAAGTGATTTCTGGTGTTCCCCAAGGTAGTGTTACAGGCCCTTCCTGTTCCTTATCTATAGCAATGATTTGGGAGACAATGTGAGCAGCCTTCTTAGTTTGTTAACAGTTGACGCTGTCGCTTATCGATTACCAAAGTCATCAGAAGATCAAAACAAATTGCAAAACGATTTAGAAAAGACATCTGTGTGGTGCGAAAATTGGCAATTGATCGCAAATAAAGAAAAGTGTGAGGTCATCCACATGAGTGCTACAAGGAATTCGTTCAACTTAGGTTATAAGATAAATCAGTCAAATCTAGAGGCCGTAGATTCAACTATATGTCTAGGAATTACTATTGCCAACAACTTAAATTGGAAGGAACACATAGAAAATGTTATGGGGAAGTCTATCCGAAGACTGCGTTTTATTGGCAGGACGCTTAGAAAATGTAACAGATCTACTAAGGAGACTGCCTACACTACGCTTGTCTGTCCTCTTTTAGAATACTGCTGCGCGGTGTGGGCTCCTTACCAGATAGGATTGACGGAGTACATCGAAAAAGTTGAAAGAAAGGTAGCACGTTTTGTATTATCGTGAAATAGGGGAGAGTTTGTCACTGAAATGATACAGCATTCGGGATGGACATCATCAAACCTAAGTCGTTTTTCGTTGCGGAGGAATCTTCTCACGAAATTACAATCACCAAATTTCTCCTCTGAATGCGAAAATATTTTGTTAACGCCGACCTACATCGGGAGGAACGATCACCATGATAAAATAGGGAAAATCAGATCTCGCACGGAAAAATATAGGTGTTCGTTCTTTCAGTGCGCTATACGTGATTGGAATAATAAAAAAATTGTGAAGGTGGTTCGATGAACCCTGAACCCACTGCCAGACACTTGATTTGCAGAGTATCCATGTAGATGTCGATGTAAATGTAGATGTCATTTTAGACGATCTTTTATTGAACACCATCCTATGCAGTTCCCTGTGCAACACACATCCACTTGGAACTGATCAATCCTTGGTCTCCTTCTACAGTTCATGTTTACAATGGGGAAAGTTCAAAAATAGGGTTACGTGCACCGCATGCACTAAACCAAACTCACAGAAATCAGCGGGTGGCCATATGTTCATCTCCGCTTGCTCGTCATGAGTTGGCTCGTGAAAAACGCTGACCATCTCTATCCTGTATCACTACTGGTGATGAGACATGTTGCCTTTATGGTAACATAATGAGAAGAAAGGAAAGGTTGAGCCTAAAAAAAGCACCAGTTACCCGCACAAAGACGTACACGCATCCACAAAAGATGATGCTATGCATCTGGTGGAACAATGATGTTGTGGTGTGCTATGAATTGCTTCCCCAAGGTGTAACTATCACTGCTGACATTTATAGTCAACAAGTTAGACGTCTTACAGACGCAGCCCGAGAACAACGATCAGGAAGAACGTGTGAAATGATGCTACTCCACAAAAATATCCTTTCACATTCTGCTAGACAGACAAAAAACACAATACGGGAGTTGGGTTGGGAAGTAGTACCACAGCCATCTTATTCACCTGATCTTGCTCCCTCAGATATTCGCGTTTTCCGCTTTCTATCGAACAATCATAAAGGAACTTCCTTTCCAGATGAAAATACACTTCTAACATGGCTCGACGAGTTCTTCGCCTCAAAACCACGTGATTTCTACAGTTGCCGAATCGAGAAGCTACTCCAGCTTTGGCAGACTATTGTAAATAGTGAAGGAGAATACACTATGGGTGTCTAAAATCTCTGTTATGTGTATATGTTGTGTTCATTAAAATATGGAAAAACCTAATACATTCCGTTAAAATGATCTTCAAAGTCTTTTCCAATATCTGACATAATTCTGTCATCGTCAAAGCTCAAAACTTTTCCTTTTCCTCCTTGAACTTCAGCTCCCATTCCAAATTTCTTCTTGCTTTCCTTTACTGCTTGCACAATGTAAATACTGAATAACATCGAATAACAGCTAAAACTCTCTTCTCAGTTAGTGCTTCCCTCCCATGTGCTTCGACTCTTACCAGTGCATTCTGGTTCCAGTACAAGATGTAGAGAATCTTACGCTCCATCTATTTTGACCCCCTACCTTTAGAATATTTAAAAATTTAGGAGTATTTGAATCAATATTGTCAAAAGCTTTCCCTAAATGTAGAACTGCTATAAATATAGGTTTTACTTTATTAAGTCTAGTTTCCAACCCAGGTAACAGAATCAAAATTGCTTCGTGTGGTTATTCATTTCTCCGGAATCCAAACTGAGCTTTCCCTAGTTCTCCCATTCTTCTGTAATAGAGTTACTGTTTCGTATCAGTGACTTGCTAAACAGACGATTCAGCCACATTCACACTTGTTGTCTCTTGGCTTCTTTGGAATTGGAATTTTTACATTCTTATTGAAGTCTGAGGTTATTCCGTCTGTCTCATATGTACTGCATAATAGCTAGAAAATTTTTGTCTTGGTATATTCTCCCAAGGATCTGTCTTTTAGTTCCTGACCACTTGGCTATGAACCGCTGTCATGCGTTAGATGCTAAACCTCTCAGCAGGCCCTCAGGGAGAAAAGTAATGTGTCACTAAAAGTGCTAATCCAGTCATCATATGGGAATATTAAAATCAACTGCTTCTATCTTACTGCTGTTAGACGGGAACAGACTGTACGACCACAGCGTTTCATCCTGCTGTTCCATCTTTACTTTCCCATAATCAACCATAACAAGCAAAAACGGTGCTTCCGTGCCCAAATCATCAACACTCTTATGTACTTAAGACAAAAGGACGTGACCCGTTGAGTTGCCTTCATCATCATCATCATCATCATTTAAGACTGATTATGCCTTTCAGCGTTCAGTCTGGAGCATAGCCCCCCTTATACAATTCCTCCATGATCCCCTATTCATTGCTAACATTGGTGCCTCTTCTGATGTTAAACCTATTACTTCAAAATCATTCTTAACCGAATCCAGGTACCTTCTCCTCGGTCTGCCCCACTCCTCCTACCCTCTACTGCTGAATCCATGAGTCTCTTGGGTAACCTTGCTTCTCCCATGCGTGTAACATGACCCCACCATCTAAGCCCGTTCGCCCTGACTGCTACATCTATAGAGTTCATTCCCAGTTTTTCTTTGATTTCCTCATTGTGCACACCCTCCTGCCATTGTTCCCATCTACTAGTACCTGCAATCATCCTAGCTACTTTCATATCCGTAACCTCAACCTTGTTGATAAGGTAACCTGAATCCACCTAGTTTTCACTCCCATACAACAAAGTTGGTCGAAAGATTGAACGGTGCACAGATAACTTAGTCTTGGTACTGACTTCCTTCTTGCAGAAGAGAGTAGATCGTAGCTGAGCGCTCACTGCATTAGCTTTGCTACACCTCGCTTCCAGTTCTTTCACTATGTTGCCATCCTGTGAGAATATGCATCCTAAGTACTTGAAACCGTCCACCTGTTCTAACTTTGTTCCTCCTATTTGGCACTCAATCCGTTTATATTTCTTTCCCACTGACATTACTTTCGTTTTGGAGTGCTAATCTTCATACCATAGTCCTTACATTTCTGATCTAGCTCTGAAATATTACTTTGCAAACTTTCAATCGAATCTGCCATCACAACTAAGTCATCCGCATTTGCAAGACTGCTTATTTTGTGTTCACATATCTTAATCTCACCCAGCCAGTCTATTGTTTTCAACATATGATCCATAAATAATATGAACAACAGTGGAGACAGGTTGCAGCCTTGTCTTACCCCTGAAACTACTCTGAACCATGAACTCAATTTACCGTCAACTCTAACTGCTGCCTGACTATCCATGTAAAGACCTTTAATTGCTTGCAAAAGTTTGCCTCCTATTCCATAATCTTGTAGAACAGACAATAACTTCCTCCTAGGAACCCGGTCATATGCCTTTTCTAGATCTATAAAGCATAGATACAATTTCCTGTTCCACTCACAACACTTCTCCATTATTTGCCGTAAGCTAAAGATCTGGTCCTGACAACCTCTAAGAGGCCTAAACCCACACTGATTTTCATCCAATTGGTCTTCAACTAATACTCGCACTTTCCTTTCAACAATACCTGAGAAGATTTTACCCACAACGCTGATTAAAGAGATACCTCTGTAGTTGTTACAATCTTTTCTGTTTCCATGTTTAAAGATTGGTGTGATTACTGCTTTTGTCCAGTCTGATGGAACCTGTCCCAACTCCCAGGCCATTTCAATTATCCTGTGTAGCCATTTAAGACCTGACATTCCACTGTATTTGATGAGTTCCGACTTAATTTCATCTACTCCAGCCGCTTTATTGCACTGCAGTCTATTGACCATTTTTCCACTTCCTCAAATGTGAGCCTATTTCCATCATCATTCCTATCCCATTCTACCTCGAAAACTGAAACATTAATGATCGCATTTTCACCTACATTGAGCAACTCTTCAAAATATTCCCTCCATCTGCCCAAGGCATCCACAGGATTCACCAGCAGTTTTCCTGACCTGTCCAAAATACTTGTCATTTCCTTCTTACCTCTCTTTCGAAGACCGCTAATTACACTCCAGAATGGTTTTCCAGCAGCTTGACCCATAGTCTCCAACCTGTTTCCAAAGTCTTCCCACGATTTCTTCTTGGATGCTGCAATTATCTGTTTGGTTTTGTTTCTTTCTTCAACATAACTATCTCTATCTACCTGGGTTCTGGTATGTAGCCATTTTTGATACGCCTTCTTTTTCTTTTTACAGGCTGCCTTGACTGTATCATTCCACCAAGCTGTTTGCTTCATCCTACTTTTACACACTACTGTTCCAAGACATTCTTTAGCCACTTCTAGTACTGTGTCCCTGTACCTTGTCCATTCCTTTTCCAATGACTGTAATTGACTACATTCAACTAACTGGTACCTTTCTGAGATCGCTGTTATGTACTTGTGCCTGATTGCCTTATCCTGAAGTTTCTCCACTCTTATCCTCCTACATATAGACCTGACCTCCTGCACTTTCGGCCTCACAATCCCAATTTCACTGCAGATTAAATAATGATGAGTGTCATCAAAGAATCCCCTGAATACACGTGTGTCCCTCACAGCCTTCCTGAATTCCTGATCTGTTATTATATAGTCAATGACAGATCTGGTTCCCCTGCCTTCCCAAGTATACTGGTGAATGTTCTTATGTTTAAAAACGGAGTTTGTGATTACTAAGCCCATACTGGCACAGAAATTCAAGAGTTGTTTCCCGTTCCTGTTGGCCTCCATATCCTCTCCAAATTTACCCATAACCTTTTCATACCCTTCTGTTCGAACAGTATTTGAAAGTACTAGTGAGAGTTTTGATATGCTGGCGGCTTCTTCCATTCCTGGTTACTGGAACGATTTCACGTTCAGAATGAGACACATGACTTGTTAATGTTTTAAACAATTTATTTCCATCTTTCCTCATCATCATATTGTTTTCTGTTGCAAACTAAAAATAATGTTATAACTTCTGTGAAACATTCACATTTTGTGTTTCTCAGTCAAAAAAATTTCTTTTAGATGTTTGAAATGTACCATACCTTCACAGTGGATACAATGTCAAAAAAGACATTTTCGATGCTTTGGAAGAGCGTCTTGCCTGAAAAGTCTCCCTCGGCTATATGAAACAATATAAGTGGGAAAGTAATTGCGTATAGTATATGTTACATGCTAGATACAACATCGTGATGAAACCCACGTTGATGACTGAAATTAAATACAGGTTGTCCCAAAAAGTGCTTCGCAAATTCAATGTCATATAATTCGGCTTTTATTAAACTTAAAGATGCACCTACTGAAAAAATGTTCTTCAACTAACTTCTGCACGCGATCCTCTTGTGGTAGCAGAGTATCTTGTAGCCATCCCAAGTCACTCTCTGTTCTAATACGTCAGCGTCAACTGTCTCAATAACTGCCGTTATCCTTGCCTTCAGATCAACACGTTGTGGCTTGTCATTTGGTTTGATTTCCTGTAACAATTGCAGTCTGTACGGAAGCAGATGAAGACCATTTGGGAGTACCCAGTGCAGTGTGGTACGACGGACTGGCAGTTCTTTTGATGCCTTACGAACAGACTTCTGTGGTGATCGCTGGAAAACCTGTCAAATTCTCACTTTATTTTCGTCGTGGCTTGCCTCCATGGTGCTTCAAATCCACACTCTCTCTTTCCACGACCTTCCTGTGCTATTTTCTTATGAGTGGCTGAGAGGGTGGTGGGTTCCCGTATTTCGTTCTGAAAGTTCTGTGAACTTGGCTGTCTGCCTTCGTTTCAGTAAACCAAGCCACACACTGTTACGCATAAAGTCAAGCACCGGCACGCCAGTCGGCAACGATAGAGAAGAGACGGCTATGAGAATACATCAGCCAATTCCACGCTGACCGACCTCTCTCCATAACGATGTGAAGAGGACATAAGTGCCGCGACCGACTTGTGGAGGCCCAGTTGAATAGCAGCTTCAAAAATAGGCACTTGTATAGCAGCTCAATTCTATTCATTTGGCTTGTACTCTCTATGTAGCACAGACTTGGAATTGTTTATACTGAAAAAGATTTATTATTTTGTATGTTGCCCTATGCTTGCGACACATATGTGTAATCACAAAAGTTAAGTATTTTATCTTTACTTATTGTAATAACACTTATTAATACGATTTGTTTAAGTGTCTGTCTAGCGAATCTTGTAAACAGGCTTTGTAGACCCCACGTATTTGGCGATGAGAAGGTGAATGAATCCCATAGCAACAACCCAGAGCCTGGCTGCCACAAATTTTGTTTTGCCGTTGGTTTTTGTGTTTTTCTGGCGCGTTAATTCTACAGAGTCTTTTCTTTGTAGGAGTGTGTTTACATGTTTTAGCAGTGTCTCTTATAGTGTTTTTTCCTATTCAGTGTTTTCAGGTGGGAGTAGCACAACTTTTCTTTGCTTGTGTGCTTATTTTTATTGCTTGCATTGTCTGCTTATTGCATATGCCTATTACAAAATGAGCAAACCCACCTCTCCCACCCCCTGCTCAGGCATCTCAGCTGCAAGCGATAGGTGTAGCGCAGCTAACACAGATGTTTCAGTTTCAAACGCAGCAGATCTCAACTCTACTAGACACTGTGCAACAGTTACTAACCACTCAAGCGGCCAACGCAGCGCAAAATGCAACAAAGGTAGCTCCAACTGCCATACCACCTTTTCGCCAGTTTAACGAAAAAGATAGGAAACGGTATGAAGCCCATATCATTGCTCACAAAGAGGCAGGTACTGTGAAACTGCATTGCTATTTGTCAACAGTAGGAAGTGCCGTCTTTCGTCTCATTCAGGAATTGTTCCTTAACGCCACTCCGAGTGAACTTTCCAGTGATCAGGTTGTAGATTCTGTCACTAACTATTACGACCAACAAGTGAATGTGGTGGCAGCTAGGTGATTTGCAGGGTATGACGAGGAAATACAAATTCAAATGTGCTGGTAGCGCAAATTCTCGATCAGTATGGTTCAGGTGCCATAACGACCGATAAATATAAGCCGCCACCAGCTTCTCTGGTTGAGTAGTCGCTTCCTCACGACCGGCCCAGTATGCAGCAACAGCCAGTGCGCGACGAGACGCGTGAATAGTTCTCTAAACAGGCGAACAGCGCTAAGTCATGCCCTCGGTGTTATTCACGGCACAATGTTATGCTTGTGGCAAGAAATGTCACATACAAACCGTATGTTTGCAACGGAACAAACATAAGAATTCTACCTGCTCACAAAAATCTAGTCACAAGGCCCAAGTAATCAATGCGGTGTATTCAAAGCCTGCTGCAGGCATTAGCGAATCTAGCAAACAGACCTTTTCTTCAGTACTACGCCACTGCAACAAACATTTTTTTTTCATTTGCATCTCAGTGGAAAACGTGTGAAATTTCAGATAGAGACGGGTGCCTCTATTACATTGCTGAATCGTAACACATACAAGCTGTCAGGCTCCCCACACCTGTCTAAAACTAGCGCGCACCTGACGGCTTATAATGGACAAGACTTTTCCGTCTCGAATAATGTACTTTGTCTGCCACGTATCACTCGTATGTGCGAACTGTAACTATCACTGTGCTATAGTCAAAAATGGCTCTGTCCACTATGGGACTTAACGTCTGAGGTCATCAGTCCTCTAGAACTTAGAACTACTTAAACTTAACTAACCTAAGGACATCACACACATCCATGCCCGAGGCAGGATGCTAACCTGCGACCGTAGCGTGTGCTATAGTCACACGATTGTGAGAACATATTTGTCCTTGATTCATTTGGTTTGTTTGGCTTTAAAATTCGGGACAATGTGTTGTTAGTGACTGCATTCAACGCTAAAGACAGGGTAGCTCGCTTGCTGAAACACTTTCCTGAACTTTTTTCTGTAGGTTTAGGCAAGGCTAACAATTTTATTGCACACATTACTATGAAAGACAATGTACAGCCGAAATTTTGGCGGGCCAGAACTGTTCCCGTTGCATTACGGGACAAAGTAGCTGCTGAACTTAAAAAATTGCAAGACAGTGGAGTTAGTCAATGGGCAAGCCCACTGGTTCAAAAATGGTTCCAAGCACTATGGGACTTAACATCTGAGGTCATCAGTCGCCTAAACTTAGAACTACTGAAACCTAACTAACCTAAGGACATCACACACATCCATGCCCGAAGCAGGATTCGAAGCTGCGACCGTAGCAGCAGAGCGGTTCCGAACAAGTCCACTGGTTTTGCTCCCCAAACCTTCAGGTCGCATTCGCCTCTGTGTAGACTTTAAGTCTACAGCAACCCACAACCTGTGATTGATACTTATCCACTGCCACGCCCAGAGTATCTCATGGACAGGTTAGGCGCTGGTCGCTTCTTTTAAAAATTGATTTGCGTGACGCAAGTTTTCGAATACCACTACATGAAGAATCTCAAACTGTGTGTGTTGCGAACATTCATTTGCGCTTGTTTGAATATTTGCGTTGCCTTTTGCCAGTGCTTCTTTACCCGCCATTTTCCAACGGTATGTGGAACATCTGACTGCTCATGTACCAATCTGTTCAAATTATTTGGACTATATTGTCGTAGCAGGTCGAACACCTGAAGAACACATTGCAAATCTGCGTGTTTTGTCTTGTCTGTTATCTGATGCAGGACTAAAGTGTAGACTGGACAAGTGTGATTTTTTAAAACTCGAGTTGCTGTATCTTGGTCATGTCATAAACAATCGAGCTACACATCCTCTTCAGTCACGTTTGTTCGCCGTTCGTGACCTGCCAGTTCCTCGCAATGTTACAGAATTGCAGTCAGTCTTAGGAAAAATGAACTATTATATTCGCTTCATAGCGAATGTTGCACAAATCGGAGCTCCATTGCATAGTTGGCGTCGCCAGAACGGATCCTTTGTTTGGACAGATGAGTGCCAAATAGCTCTTCAAAAACTTAAACATGCATTGTTCAATGATCGACGCTTGGTTCATTTTGATCCTGATAAACCAGTTGTGTTGAAAGTTGACGCTTCTTCTAACGGAATCGGTGCAATGCTTTCGCACAGATTTAGTGATAAAGACAGCCTAGTCGGCCGCGGTGGTCTAGCGGTTCTAGGCGCTCAGTCAGGAGCCGCGCGACTGCTACGGTCGCAGGTTCGAATCCTGCCTCGGGCATGGATGTGTGTGATGTCCCTAGGTTAGTTAGGTTTAAGTAGTTCTAATTTCTAGAGGACTGATGACCATAGATGTTAAGTCCCATAGTGCTCAGAGCCATTTGAACCAAAGACAGCCTATTGCTTTCACATCAAAAGTGTTATTCAAAGCTGAATGTAACTATTCACAAACAGAGAAAGATGCATTGCCTATTGTGTATGATGTCAACAAATTCCACCACTAGTTGTTTCGCAGAAAATTCTACTTAGTAACGGATCACAAGCCATTGCAGTTCTAGTTTCATCAGATGAAGCCGATTCCTGCACGAAATGCACAAAAATTGCAAAGATAGGCTTTATTGTCGTCTCAGTATCAGTACGAGATTGTGTATCGTCCTACTGTTCAACATGGTAATGCGGACGCACTTTCACGTCTTCTAATTGGCTCTGATACAGACTTTGATGCTTCTGCTACATCTTGTTGTCACGTCGATGCTCACGATTCTGAATTACTTCAATCTTTCCTCTGCACTATAGAAAAATTTCACAAACTACGGTAGCTGATACAGATTTGAACATTTTGCTAAAATACATCCGCACATCTTGGCCTCGCTCATTGCACTCGGTAGTGCGCCGTTACTTTGCACGTCGGCATAGATTCGCTATACATCAAGGTATGATTCTTGTTCAAAATGACAGTGTACAGTCACATGCCTTGATCTTCAAAGCTTTGCAAAAAGAAGCATTCCAGTTACTTCACCAAGGACACTGTGGGATTGTTTATACGAAACAATTAGCGCGTCGACACTGTACTTCTCAGGTTATGGACACACAAATAGAACAGATGACGTCACAGTGTCACGCATGTGTCGAAAATTAGTCCGCTCTGCCACAAAAATTCTCTGTTTGGCCTAAGTCGCAATCACTAAAACTAGCTAGACACCAAAAGCTAACCAGAACGCAGTTAAATACACGGTACAGTCACATATATGTTCGACGTCAACTTGCAATAACCACTCGTAGAATCAGATAAGCGCACTAGCAGTGGAGCGTTGGAGGATATATAAAGTGCATCGGATGGAGAGGGAAAACCGCGCCGGCTGGTCCCGACGGAGATTCGAGTCTTCCCTCGGGCATGAGTGTGTGTGTTTGTCCTTAGGACAATTTAGGTTAAGTAGTGTGAAAGCTTAGGGACTGATGACCTAAGCAGTTAAGTCCCATAAGATTTCACACACATTTGAACATTTGAAAACCGCGCAGTTGTTGTCACAATGCGGAAATGGAGTGATTTAACCGACGCCTAAATGGGGGCGATAATTGGCTTTCTGGCCAAGGCTGGGAGCACTTCCAAAAATTACTAATTCTGTAAACCGTTTGAGTGTAGCTGTGATTAAAAGTATACCGTGCATAACAAAATGCCACTATCCGAAACCGACACCGAGGCAACAGCGGTGCACCACAGGCCGTAGATGACAGGAGTCAACGACCGCCGTGGTGATGTTTATGGGCGAATAGGCGTGCAACTGTTGAGAAGCTAACTGCCCAGAAGAACCAAGAGTCTACCAACAGTGTCTTCTCATCGACCATTCTGCGAAAGGTGCTGCATATGCGGCTTCACAGCTGACGCCTTATTCATGCACCCATGCTGAATGCTGTTTATCGGTGACGAAGGCTGCAATTTCCACGCCAATAACGCAACTGGACTTCCACCTAGAGGCGCCATGTGACCTTTTCAGATGAATCACCTTTGATGATCCATGGGACTCATGGCCGTTAGCGTGTATGGCTTGAAACTTCTGAACCCAAACACCTTGTAACAAACGTCAGAAGGGTCCAGGCCAGAGGAGGGAGCGTTATGGTCCGGGGAATGTTTTCATGACATTCGCAGAGTGATCTTGTCGTTCTGGAAGTCACAGTGGATTAACACAAATATAAATCTATCCTCGAGACCATCTCTCTTCCAAATTTTGGTATTACCTTAGCCAGTCTCTTAATTTTTCAGTTTAAACAAATTCACAACAATTTTGTTTGTGTCTCCCACTTGGGAAAACAGTGGAAGCTATCTATAACCACTGCGAGGAACCTATGATTCTGCCCATATCCTCGGGGGCCATCTCCATCGAGTCACACGGCTCGCAGTGTATGTGCGTGTTTCGAAGAGCGTCAGGATGAGTTAACGGTACTCCTCTGTCCACCAAACTCCCCAGATTTAAACCAAATCGATAATCTGTGGGACCACCTGGATCGGTCTGTTTGAGCCTTGGATCCTAAACCGAGAAAGCCGGCCGGGGTGGCCGAGCGGTTCTAGGCGCTTCATTCTGGAACCGCGCGACCGCTATGGTCGCAGGCTCGAATCCTGCTTCGGGCAAGGATGTGTGTGATGTCCTTAGGTTAGTTACGTTTAAGTAGCTCTAAGTTCTATGGGACTGATGACCTAAGATGTTAAGTCCCATGGTGCTCAGAGCCAATACTAAACCGAGAAAGCTAGCGCAGCTTGTCAGGCCCTGGAGTCGGCATGGCTCCACATCCCAGTCGGTACCTCCGAGAACTTCATTGACTCTATTCCTGCACGTCTCGCAGCGACCTTGGCTGCGAAAGGTGGTTATTCAGGTTTTTGACAGGTGGTAACATTAATGTGAATGGATAATATATATAGTTGGAGGTAAATTGTAACCTCTCCAATCGTCATGTAATATTTATTTCCATATCAAAAACCCGCGACACAAGAAAGGAAAAAAATATATTGCTGTGTCTTGACTGAGTAACTAGTACCATTAATAACAATGAAACCGATGGGCCAGCTTTACCCTGACGCATTTCTAATTGTCTTGTAAAGATAACATGGCAATGAAAAAAAGGCCTTTTGCTTTAATACAGCCATCCCAACTCTCGTATATACCTGTAAGACTCTCTCCTCTATTTCATCATAACACGAAACGAGCTGCTCTTCTTGTACTTTTATTATGTCTTCTGTCAGTCCTCTCTGATATGTACCTGTCAGTCCTCTGTGGTAAGTATCCATCCCGCACAGCAGTACTCCTACTGTAGGGTGGACTAGCTAGAGTAAGAAGTTTTTTAAGGGATTTTTTGCGACTTCTGAGCGTTCTGCCAATAAAAGGCAGTATTGATCCGCCTTCCGTAAATCATTTTATACGTGACTGTTCCAATTTAAGTTGTTTATAACTGTAGTCCCTAGGGATTAAATTGAATCGACTGCGTCTAAATTTGTGTCTCTTCACATAGAAGAGAAGTTATGAAATTCTCTTAGGATCATTCGGGAGGACAATGGGTCAAATCCGCGTTCGGTCATTCAGATTCAGGTTTACCACTATTTCCCTACATCGCCCGTGTGAGATTCCTCGATGGTTCCTTTAAAAGGGCACAGATGGTTTTCTTTCCCATCCTTGACACAATCCGAGCTTGTGATCTCGTTGTCAGTGGGCCGTTATCCTGATCTTTCTTCCTTGTCTTACTACTCACGTGAAGGGTCTCACAGATTTTATTGTTCAGATTCAATTGCCACTTTTCGCACGGTTCAGATATCGTGTCTAAATATTTGTAATTCGTTTTCATCTCGTGGTAAACAACGGCTTTATCTCACCGTGTCTCCTAAATCATTTATACAGATCCAAAATGAAAAGGGGCTATCACATTTCTCTTGGAAACACCCGAGTTATCTCCCGCTTTCTCGTCAATTACTAGGTATTCAGACGTTTCTGACAGAATATCGCGAATCCATTTCAGTAAGCATGCTACTTTGCGATTTTCCTAAATCGCGATAATTCTTAATGTAAGACTGCATTTACTTCCTTTCCCAGCACTCGTTCGATATGAGCAGGTGATCCATCATTATCAGCCTACCTGTCAGCCACGAAGAAACATCCACTTATTATTAGCTTGCTATTTGGGAATTGCGCTACTTCACAGAGAGATAACGTCTGCAGTCAAATGAATGGTAACAGGAGACAATTTGTGCTGACTAATTTAATGTAATAAATTCGGGAGTGCATGATGCACATTCTACTGTCTACAATAAGTAGAAAAGCTTGGCAAGCAGCAAGCCTAAATTATTCAGTGCAGTGGTTCATCTAGACACAAAACCATTTCAATGACTGGTGTGAAGGAAAATCTAAGAAAGTCAGAGACGTTTCTGCTCAAGCGGCGCAAAAAGAAACTAAGTGCAGCAAACAGCAAGTATTCAACCTTAGGAAGCAGAATGTGCGGAATCTAATGCAATACTTTACAAATATTGTAAGTTTGTAAGTCGCAAGCTAGATAAAGTTGTGCCAGGAAGGTAATGAAGGATGGAAGATACACAACGCGGTTCAGTTACAATTGTAGAACGTCGCTGTGATGTCGTCGGTCATACGACCACACCGCCGCCTGAGAAATCGATCCGCTGGATGCGATTCTCTCGATAAACGGAACAGAAGAACGGCTGTGTTAGCCAGAGCACACAGCCAGTCGCAGTACTTACGCTCGCCGCGAGGCGCCGCTAGGCCACTTCATGTGCAGCAGGAGTGTACTGCAGTTGTACCAGTCTACCGCTCGTAGCCGTGCTCAGTGGTCATCCAGCGCCGATGTTAGTCAGTCATCGTCTGCAGCTCTGTCATTGCAGCCATCAAGTCTTTGTAGCCCAGTTCCAAGTTAGTCTTCAAATTCACCGGATTCGACATTCAAGATTACAAGAGATTAATTTGTCACTGCAAGATTTGTGACTTGTAAATTATGTCATACTACAGACTCTTAGTCTAGTCGCGTCTTCTATAATTGTCAACCAACAGATCTCGGATTACCATAAAGTTAAGTAATAAATACTCTCTTATTCTGTACTCCTGCTAATTAATTGTGTTTTCCTGTTGTAGCTACCAAGCAGTCTTGGCATAGTCGAACCCACGTTCCCACCTCCTTGGCTACCTCATATTTGCTACCTTATGTTGATGGACTCGGTTATGGTGGAAGATCTAGAGCCATCAGTTGCAACGAAAGCATAACAGATTCAGGCTTTCCCCACGCTGACGCGGTCCGGTGCGGCACGAAATTGTCTGCAGCGGCACGAGAGCGATGAAGCTGCGGACGCATCAGATGGCCCACACCAGAACATCTGCCACCGCGGCACCGTAGCTAGACGATTTTGGCCCCTCATAGCGAAATATCGCTACTCAGTTCGGCGTGCTGACCACATGCCCCTCCATATTCGCATCTAGGGAGGCCTGTGGGCTAAGGATGATACGGCGGCCGGTCCATACCTTTGGGTCTTCATGGCCTTTTCTGGCGAAGTAAAGTTTAGTTTAGTGGTAATCATGACGATTTTCACAAAGGGCAGTCTCTTTTTTATAATGGGAGATTCGGTTACGATGTTACAAACTTTCAAGGACGATGGAGAAGGGTAAACGGATCAATTTGAGGTGAGGGACCCTAGACCGGAAACGACCGATTCGAAGGGCATAGCGAAAATCTACTCAATTTCCCTGCAACATTCAATCCAAGGTCCCAACTTCTGATCTATGATGAAGTAATAAATCCCACTGAATGCTCTCCAATGCCCTCATATAACTTTCTCCGTCGATGGACTAGTAACGGCGCGAGTAGCTTGATGTCAGAGAGACCGAAAATCCTAAGTCTACAGTACAGTAATAACGAATTACGATTACCTGGGCAAGTTTCACGAGCTACTACATATACAACAGTTGCTCAAAATGGCGTCACCAGCGCCAATCCAGGCATGGCATCATCGCACAAAGTTCTGTCGTACCCTAATATATCGGGTGTCGTCTGAACAGCGTCGCAGAGAACAAGAACACTTGCCAGGAGATCCTCTTCAGTTTCGGAAGGCGTCTTGTAGACAAGATATTTTACATGACCCCACAAGAAAAAATGAAGTGGGGCGAGATCAGGTGAATGTGCTGGCCTCGAAACAGAACCTCCTCTGCATACCAGTTTTCAGGGAATTTCTGACCGAAGTGTTCACGGATCCTCAGTCCAAAGTGAGCCGGGGCTCCATATATTGTGACCACATCCATTGAAGAATAATAAGTGGGATATGTTCCAGCAACCTGGGTAGTATCTCTGAGAAACTCCGTGTGCACTGGTCCACTGTGAGAGGTACCAGAACAATTTTAGCTTATGACTTTCGACTCAGTTGTTTCCGGACCAGGGTAATTTATCTATAATTGATACATTTACCCTTCTACATCATCTGAAAGCTTGGAACAGCATCACGGAATCGGCATGTGTATTACTCGTGGCAGCGCTGAGGGCTCGTCCTCTTTGCCCTAATGGACGCCAGAGGCAGTTTTCGGTGTCTGGACGACAGTGGACTTTGTCCAGCCTGCAGGTGATCTGTCGGTCATCCAAATCCGACTAAATGTGTTGGAGTCGGGGGATTTCTACGTTGGCTAGTGACTTTGATGTGACGCAGATGTTTTACAACAGCTGTTGGAAATAAGATTTTGGACAGACCTGGCAGCAAGTAGCAGCTTTCAGAGTACATCTAATAGCGGTAGCAGGAATTCACCAATAAAAGTTCTAAATTTCTGTTCCGGAATATGATATGGTAGAAAAATCTGAATGTTAAAACTGATGGGTTGGTTTCGAGCGCGCAAAATAGAGGAGTCACCTGCTTGAAGCAGATGGGTCGTAGGTACTGTGGGAGAAAGCAGTGTTTTAAGTGTGTTGCGAATATCAAGCCGGAAGTGAGTGATCCGTAGTAATCGATAAAATTATTCTGTTGCTGCCACAAGCGTGGATCAATTTCTAAATACGTTATCGTCCGTGGTTGTGAAATGCCGATTAGCCATATATTATAGGAGAGTATTGTGTCTTAACACACGCGCACGAGACTGGCCAGAACAGATGTCGCACTAAGCTACTGAGCTTGTAACTAGCTGGAGTAGCTGGAGGTAGCGTTGAATAAAAGAGTCGGACTCGTGGGATTAAACTGTAACCAACAAAGTACAATTCTTTCCATAGAAACTTGAAGAGTCGTGTTTTTGTGTGTTATTTCACGTGTTGACTTTAAACTAATATGCTGTTTCGTGTGAGTGGAGACTGTTCCCATGCGCCAGGCAGAGGAGGTGTATCGATGGCTGACAGTGTAGGTAGTTCGTTCCAGAGGTGTGGCCTCGGAATTTGGTCTATGCAGTTGCAGTGTGTAAATCTCTGCTCGTTGTTAAAGGTATATATCTGCTCATTTTTGGATTGCTTTTGCGGTTGTCGGACTATCGTACTCAACTATTAGAGCTTTTTATAGGTAACACGCTTCGTGACCAAATTAAACCTGACTATGTGCGTAATATGAACACATGTCACTTATACTTCTATAATATGTTTCTCCACGACAGTTAATGATTCACAAATCTGGCACTGTTTCAACCACAAGTCTCATTAATAATCCCGTACTCCTTTCCTCGAATTAACTGAATTACCGAAACTTTTTCTTCTACGATGTGACATAAGACTTTTCGACTGTCAACTAAGGTCCTTCATGCTGTTTATCCTCGACGCGGCAGCGCGTGACCGCCCGATGCGGGAGCTCAACAACGACGACTCCTTCACACTAGGCATGTCGGTTGTCGCTGAAACGACTGGTTTTCGGTTGCATCGCTTTTTTTTGTATCCAGTTTAACCCGACTGTTAAAATTGCTCAAAATAACCGATTTATAACATAACCAATTTTCTGTTTTTTATTCCTATTAGTTCCTATAAGAAGAACGCAGAACTCGAAAAAAAGATGGAAAAAAATTGACTGTCTCCCTTTCAAGATACAAAGCAACAAAATATCAAAGTAAATAGGCAAATAAAAGAAAGCTTAGGCCGTCCACCATTTGCTGCTTTTCTGGAAAACAAATAACTGGTCGAATACTACATAAAATCGCCAATATTCTGCCAATCGATTTTAATTTTTGAAACTCTGCTCATAAATGATGTTACAATTGAGGATTGTACCACTAGCACTGTGTGAGCATTACGAATAGCCAGTTCTAATGTGTGAAAACTGAGGTTGAAGAATTCTGTTTTTGTATTAATTTATTTATTACCAAGGGCTAGAAGCAGTTAAAGGCATTTATGTAGACTCAGCCAACATATCAGTTACTTCCTATTTTTATTGTATGCTAAGCCTAAACTCTCGTTAAATTTTTAACTTATTACTGTTATCATAATTTCCGTTCCTCTTTTATAACTTCATAGGTATGTCAGACGAATTTTGAATCTTTTAAAGTAAGTAAGGCTGTGTATTTCATTGCTACGTCACTTCATTAAAATATTTCCAAACTAGCATTGGTCCCATTCTGTCTTGCGCCAACAGCGAAAAACTACCGTATAGATCAGGCAGGAGCACGTCTTGTACAAGCGTATTGTAACCTCCCCCTCACATATCGACCTTAATGACAGTTAAAAATTAAACCGCGTGCACCTAATGGAAATTTGGGATAAGCAATCGTCACCGAAGTTAATTTGTCGGTAAAGAGGGAGGAGAGGGTTACATCTAAATGAAAGGAAAAATTCAAATTAAATTGGTGGAAATTAATTTTGAGAAAAGGGTAAAATTAATAAAGAAAGTAAATGTGCGGTCGTTACGTTAACAATTGATTGGTGTTAATTAGATATTTGAGATTTGGGGAAAATTACGGTCGCCAGTCCTATGGACAACTACTATAATAACTGAAAATGAAAGATTAATGCACATATAATTAGCACTAAAAGTGTGGCAACTGAAGTTTGATACTTATTGTGTGAAAACTGAATGTTTTCCAGAAGTAATAAATTTCGCTACACTCTGACTTAATTTAGCAAAAGAATTAATAAAACTGGAAAATTGAAAATTAATTTAGTGACTGAAATTAATAGTGAACTTTGTTTCTGAAGCACTACGAAATTCAATAAAATAAGGTTAGTCTTGGGCTACCTCAACAATCATTTCAAAAGCTACTTGAATCTACGCAATTCAGAAATAAGAGATTTAACTTTGAACTTGAATTAAATGATTCTGAACAATTAACAGTAGTAAAATTTAGTACGTACCAAGTTGAGCTGCAATCACAGGTAAGCTAAAATATGGTAACGAAACTCGCACTCTTAATTTCTGCTTGTGTAATCTAAATATTGTAGCTATGAATATTTTAACTGAACTTTGAAATAAAAGCAGTGAAATGGAATGATATTACTTTAATGCTGGCGTATGAATTTCAACGACACTCGGGTTCATTCGTGAAAAGGAAGGGACCCTGCTTGGTAATGCAGTTGGGACAATGAGCAACAAAGTTTCATGCTAAGTTGCTATATTTTTTTTTTTTTGATGCAACAGTTTGAAAAGCTGAGGTCTGCCATCAAGTTCTAAAACTTTACGTGCTTTTAGTCTTCCTTGTTGGTTGATTGAAGGTTTGCAGTCGTCGATCGGGAAGATGGCGACAGTCACTCATGGCCGGCCGTCGCTGTTGCAAAAGCTGGATGTCGGCGCGCCTTCTTCTCGACACGGTCACCAGGCGAAACGGGCTCTTGATGTGCGCCAGCTAATGCTTCCCGTCGGCGACACCGTGTCAGAAACTATCATAGCAAGTCGAGCGCTATTACATGATGCCAAACCCCGAAAGCGCGGCAACTCGCGGGAGCGTCACACAACACACCTGCTCCACCACCCTCCTCCAGCCAGACTCCCTCTGCCCGCGCTCCATGCGGCAAAGTTAACACTACCAAAGATCCTAAAGACTTTGGTTCTCCACACGACCTATCGATGTAATCGTTCGATAGCATAGTTTCCCTAGGCCAGACTCAGCGTAAAAATACAAATAATATTTACAAAACAAACCAATTATAAATAGAAATAAATGCATATATATATATATATATAGTGGAACAATTACAATATATAAAGACACAGAAATGTCATATCTTCAGGTAACAAAATAAGGAAAAAATTTATAGTACAATAGATGGAAATAGGAGGATATGCATTTTCGGCGTTACAGTATGTTGAACCACGACACGCGTCAACAGGGCCATGTAATGTAAATGTAAACTTAAAATAATGTAGAATAAACTGTAGCCAATCAGGCGGACGGCTTCAGGGAAGGGAACTGCACTAGTCAGTTGAGTGACGATGTTCCGCATGTGGGAGACGCGTCTGGAGATGGACAGAGGGACCGTGCTGGTAGAGGCGTGAAAGCGGACGGTCGGTCTTTAGGTAGCTAGGAAGTGAAACGACTTAGAAAATTTCGTTTTGTGTGGTAATGAGGGACTTAGTCTCTGAGCAGTGAGCAGTCACGCGCCTGCCGTGGACCCTATCTTTTCCCGTAGATAACGAGGTGCAGTATTGGACTTGCATTTCGCGATGAGATTGTGATTGATCGAACTGTGTGAAATGGATATGCGCCCGAGTATAACAGTAATTCTAAATACGACCACTTTCGCCATTAGTTTGCTTTCTGAACAAATATTGTTATAACCAAATCGCATCTGTGTGGCTTACTTTATTTATGGATCGTTTATTTAGCTCCAGATATTATTATTACTGTTATTGTATGTTATGTTAACTTTGTATGTTTCATACAATTTTGCAGACTTGCCATCAGCCAGGCAATTTAAGTGGAGGTTTACTATCTTTTGGTAAAAATAAGTCAATTTTTTTAAATTGCGTTTTTGGATCCATGAAAGTGCTTAGAAACCATCCCTGAAACGGTTTTTCCGAATACGGAACGGAAGTGTTTGTTATTCGCGGTTGAACAAAAAAATGCACGTCTGAAATCGGCCATTTTGACGCAGCATTTTTTTTCTTTCGGAGGACGAATTATTGTACCGGTACTTGGGAGGAAACGCATACAATCCAAATGAAAGTTTTAACTCGTGTGTTTGGAAGTTAGCCCCCAAGTACTTGCATTCTCGTGCGAATACTGTGGAGATTGAGACTTTCCTGGCAGTGAGTAGCTTCAGCGAAGGGTATGCAGCAATTCTGAAGACAATGACAACGATGGACGTAACCCTGGGACTCTATTCGACGCAGTTCGCCAAGCATTCAGACGACCACCGGATTCAAGCGGCCGAAAACAACTTGTCACCGCCGTACGAGCGGCTCTGGAGCAGCGCAGGTTGGCCAAGATTGAGCAGAACGCCCTCTATGACGAAGAGGAAGCACTAGTTTATGGACCCGGAATAGCAGATTGAAAGTTAGTTGCATAATATTGTATTTATATGTAGTCAAAGCTTCAAACGCGTTTTTCTGGAAATGACTTTTTTATCTCGCGCTATGGTAACTTCAAATCTACTGAACCGATTGGCATGATTCTTTGTTTCCGACGAAACTAACTAAATTGTCTAGGAGCTGTGCCACTTTTATTCCGATCCATCAACTATAAATATTTTTTTCTTCGCCGACGAAGTAGAAAAATCGATGAAAAAGACCCTATTTTTTTCAAGCGGCCACCATTTTGTTTCCTATGGTCCAAATAACTTAAGCGAGGTGCAACTCCTAAAGAATATTATAGACTTCGCTAACGTCAACTCAATTGTGGTTTCAGACGAGCCGACTGACCGGTGACAGCGCGCGTGGAGGTCTACATCGAAATTTTGTTTCGTTCCGACGGCACTTCCGCATTTGCGCTTCAACATTTCGGGTCGAAAAAAATTCAGTTTGTAGAGGAAATATCAATAAACATTTTGCCCAAATTTTACATTGATATTTATAACACATTCCAAGCAAAAATTCTCTAAGAACATGCTTTTTTCGGGCCAAAGATAGTAAACCTCCCCTTAACCAAAGGGTCAAAGTGTTTAATGTAGGGCGTGTAATGCGACACATGCGGTTCAACCCCTAGACGAGTTTGAGCCAAGACTTTACGACGAAGACGACCCGCATCTGAGCTCGAACATCTCTGGGATGTTAGCTCGCACAGTGGATGCTAGAAAATGAAGTACTAAGTGGATAAATCGGAACATTTCCGGCATATTCTTCATTATGAGTTGAACAGAGAGGTGGCAGCAGCGGAGGTAGCCAGAAACATTTGCGCCTTGGAAAGATCACAGAGAGAAAATGGTTTTCTCGTTTTAAGCAGGATCCTTTTGACATTAATAACTCTCTACTTTCAGGAGGACCTTCAAAGTTTGATGAAGATCGTTTAAACGCATTAATCCACAATTATCAGAGTCAGTGTACTCGAGAACTGACAAGTGAGATGAACTGTCATCGTTCGACCATGGTGTGATATTTGCATACTATGGGGAAGGTCCAAATATTTTTTCTTCCTCATCATCCACTGGCTCGTGAACAACACCGACCATTTCTGTCCTGTAGCACTTCTGGTGATGAGAAATGGTGGCTTTACGCTAACATGAGGAAAATAAAGGAATGGTTTAGCCCAAAAAAAGATAGCAACTCCCAGTAAAAACACCTGCGCATATCCACAAAAGATAATGTTATGCATGTGCAGGATCATCGAAGGTGTGGTGTACTATGGATTCCTTCCTCTAGGCATAAGAATCACTGCTGACATTTAATGTCGACATATGAAACATTTGTAGGCGCAGTCCAGTAACAACGACCAGGACAAAAAAACTCTATACAGGAATTGGGTTGGGTAGTGATTCGGTACCCACCTTATTCGCGTGATCTTGCGCCCTCCGATTTTCACTTTTCTCACTCTCTAACGAAAAAACTTAGGAAACTTCCTTTGCGGATGAAAATGTGCTTCGAAGATGGCTCGACGAGTTCTTCACCTCAAAACCTCCTTATTTCAATCGTCTCAGAGTCGAAAAGTTGTCCCAGTATTGGCAGATTGTTGAAAATAGTGAAGTCCAGTATATTATTGATGACTAATGTCTCTGTTATGTTTATCTGATATGTTCATTGAACTTACGGAAATTATGTACCAAACTAATATTATTTAATTAATATAAGGTAGATTTGTGATTTCACGGCAGTTCAGTTTACTCTAAAAATCGGAAAAATTAGTGCAATACTGTCAGTATATTCAGATAACCGGATTCTAGTACCGGAAACTTCAATGCTTTTTAAACACTTGCCCAGTTGATTTGAGAAAGGAGGTAACAAGATTTCTGGTGCTAGTATTACTTCAGATTGAGTGTAGCTTTTGAAAAAGGAAATCAGCTGTGTCACAGTGTCCTTTCGTGCATTTGCATGAAGCACAACTCCAGAATTCGGTGTAGAATACATTTAATATTTAGTAGCATCTGGGGTTCGAAACAGGAAGAATGAAAATATAATTTTTTAAGTTAATCTTTAAGGCATTAATCTTTAAGGCACCGTAAATAGCATCTATCATATCACACAAAAACTTTGAAACTGGAATATCGATGTGCACATAAAGGATGGCAGTAATATCGCAGTTTTTTTTTTCAAGTCTACAGTCTCCTCACTGGTTTGATGCAATCAGCTACGAATTCCGTCGCAACGAAAAACGCCATTTTTAATGATGTCCAGCCCAAATCCTGTATCATTTCTGTGACACTCTCTTCATTATTTCGCGATAATACAAAACGTGCTGCGCTTCGTTGAACTTTTTCGATGTACTCCGTCAGTCCTATCTGGTGAGGACCCCACACCGCGCAGCAGTAATCTAAAAGAGGACGGACAAGCGTAGTGTAGGAAATCTCCTTAGTAGATCTGTTACATTTTCTAAGCGTCCTGCCAATAAAACGCAGTCTTCGGAAAGACTTCCCCATAACATTTTCTATGTGTTCCTTCCAATTTAAGTTGTTCGTAATTGTAATACCTAGGTATGTAGTTGAATTTACGGTTTTTAGATTAGACTTATTTATCGTGTAACCAAAGTTTAACGAATTCCTTTTAGCACTCATGTGGATGACCTCACACTTTTCGTTATTTAGGGTCAATTGCTAATTTTCGCATCATTCAGATATCTTTTCTAAATCGTTTTCAATTTATTTTGATCTTCTGATGACTTTATTAGTCTATAAACGACAGCGTCGTCTGCAAACAACCGAAGACGGTTGCTCAGATTGTCTCCCAAATCGTTTATATTGATAAGGAACAGCAAAGGGCCTATAACACTGCCTTGGGGAACACCAGAAATCACTTTTGTTTTACTCGATGACTTTCGTCAGTTACAACGAACTGTGACCTCTCTGACAGGAAATCACCGATGTGATTGTGGTTGCATAACGGGAGTTAACAGACTTTGAACGCGGAATGAATGCTGGAGCTAGACGCATGGGACATTCCATTACGCAAATCGTTGGGGAATTCAACATTCCGAGATTTACAGTGTCAAGAGTGTACAGAGAATACCAAATTTCGGGCAATACCTCCTACACGGACAACGCAGTGGCCGACAGCCTTCACTTAACGATTGAGACTGGGGCTTTTGAATTGAGTTATCAGTGCTAACAGAGAAGCAATACTTGGTGAAATAACGGCAGATATCAATGTGGGACGTACGACGAATGTATCGTTAGGACAGTGTGGTGAAACTGGCGTTAATGGACTGTGGCAGCAGACGACCGACGCGAATGCCTTGGCCAGCAGTACAACATCGCCTGCAACTCCCCTCCTGAACTCGTGATTGTATCAGTTGGACCTGATGACTGGAAGACCATGACCTGTTCAGATGAGTTCCAGTTTCAGTTGGTAAGAGCTGGTGGTAGGGATCGAATGTGGCGCAAACCCCACGAAGCCATGGACCCAAGTTATCAAAAAGCCACTGTGCAAGCTGATGGTGGTTCCATAATGGTGTGGTCTGTGTTTACGTGGAATGGACCTGGTCGTCTGGTCCAATTTAACCGATAATTGACTGGAAATGGTTATGTTTGACTACTTGGAGACCATTTACAGCCAGTCATGAACTTCATGTTCCCAAATAACGGGGAAATTTTATGAATGACAATGCACCATGTCAGTGGGTTACAATTGTTCGCGATTGGTTTGGAGAACATTCTATACAGCTCGAGATAATGGTCTGGTTACAAAGATCCCATAGAACATTTCTGGGACATAATCGAGGATTCAGTTCGTGTAAAAAATCTTGCACCGGCATCACTTTAGCAAATAGAGGCACCATGGCTCAAATATTTCTGCGGGGGATTCCAACGACTCGAGTCCATGCCGCGTCGAGTTGCTGGACTATGCCGGGCAAAAGAAGGTCCGATACGATATTAGTAGGTATCTCATGATTTTTGTCATCTCAGTGTATTGGAAAGATGTAATCGCCCCATATTAAATATCGAAGTTTCACTTCTAGTTTTACTTGAATTTTAACTGAACCTTTAATGTGAGTACTAGATTTTTTAATATCGCTCGAGTCACACGCCTACATTAATTCGAAATTAGTTTTCGTTATCCAAACGTATTTCACGTATGGGTGTTAGACTTCCTGTATATGGGATGGTTTGTGGTGAACTTGAGAAGGAAGATTACAAACACTCCTTTTTCTGAATTTATTTGAAGTTGGGGAAACCTACATCAATTAGCCTTCAATGAGCGTCATTCAGCTGAAGTGTGAAAGACAAATATAAAGCTTAGAACAAGACACTCTGAACACCTACAGCACTGGAGAGTGGAGACACGTACGTCGCAGTAACAGAATCATCATCATACTGATAACAGTTTGGAGACAGCTAATGCCCACTCATCGCATCCCAAAACAGATCCATTGCAGCAACTTTATACATAATATGTGCTACCCTTCTCGCTCGAACAAACAATTTTTAGAGAGTATCGTTTACACCTATAGCTTCCGATAACGATTTTGCCTACTTGTGGTGTCCAGTACACCAGCGACTTCAGTCCATAGGTCCCAAGGTATTTCCAAATTATTATAGTTTTCCTCCTCAGGATGCCACAGACTCCTCCTCGGACTAAACTTATCAAATTATCAGAGTCCACGTTTTCTCACGTGTCAGCTAGTATCACAGAAGGAAGCAAACAGCTTTGAATTTCACCGATTGTTGTCCAAAATATGCACGTTCAGGCGGTGAGGTAAGCTATATCGTGACCGCGCACATAGTGGTGTACTCATTTGAAAAGATCTGCTTTCTTCAGCCGACGTCGGTCGTGGGCGGAATCCATCAATACCGATACCATTGTATCAGTGGTATAGGAGTACTGCCTAGAGCCCTACAGGCGCGTTGCTTATCCATGTGGCCTGCACGTTGCTGAAGTGTGCGAGGAAGATGGTGAATATGCTTCCCAAACGTTGGCGAAAACTGTCGAAGATGACCGATGGTATCTCGCTTGTTGCAGTCGCGTGAGCGCTTGTCGACACTCATGCGTTTAAGTCACGTGCTTGTCTGCCATCACGCGGATGTCATGCGCTTGCATTCTCTTGCACATTGGCTTCAAATCTGCGGTGTGCGCATGAACGATGTGCTACGCGTACTATTTCCTTTTTCTTTCCGGTCGGTGCGTTTAACATTAACGACTGTAACGTCTCATATTAGTTCATTTGCTCGATTTAGTCACATTATGAGTGAACAATAGTAGAAAGTTGGTGCAGGAGAACCATTCTCTAGGGAGGACTCCAGAAAGAAGACGACGGAAGAGTTAAAGAAACAAAATGCCCTGATAAAAATATTATCAGGTGATTGGGTGGCGCAGTCCAAAAAAGGAAGATACATAACGAGCCCAAGCCGGGAAAACTTTGGAGAGATAATCGAAAGGAGGACAAACAGGTACACAGGTTTTTTACAATGTTTTTCATATTCCAACATTTTTTTTTTTAATGGGATGATTCCCTCCTGGTTGTCCTAACACGAGTGTGTCAGTGCAAACATGAATATGGACAGACGTGCAACGAAAGTTACTTCCGAAATGAAATAAGATTTCGGGATGCTTACGTTAATATGAGTGGAGGTGACTTTTCCCGTTCACCGCATTCGTAGGTCCACATTTTACGGATGTAGTGCAAGTATGCATTGAGATAGGAACGTAGCACGGGTGTATCAATACATCCAAGTTACTGTGAGCTCCTGCAACAATTTTGCTGCTAAAGACGAGGTACCGCCAGAGGTTTTGAAAGCTTTGCAGTGTGAGCGGGTCGCTGCTGCTAGCGACTTTTGGACTGCAAAAAAATCGTTATTTAACTTAACTATCCATTATATAGACTGGAACTGTTGTCTTATCAATAGGATTCTATTCACCAGAAAATTCTCTCGTGAATCTGAGACAGCAAAAAATATTAAAAAGGAAATATTACAGGAAAGTTAGAAAAATAGGGCTAACAACTGCAATTTAGATAGCTGTAACATTTGTGACCGATGGTGGTGCCAAGATCGTAAAAGCATTGTCCCTTGTGAAAGTAGAGCGACTGGTATTTTTCTACTTATTTCCTTAATGCTATTCTGAAGCCACATTTACTCTGAAACCGGCATATCTAAACCTTAATGGTGTACCTGGGCAGAAGATTGTAGTTTTGGATCGCCTTGCTGTTGCTTTTGCAAGATATTCCGACAGTTGCTTAGAAGACTCATTGACAGAAGTTCTATCACAAACGACAAGAGTACTGAAGCCTCCAGTAGCTGAACTGTAGAGTGTGAATCGTAATTTTGAACAAGTAAGCCACAGTGTCGTAGTAATATATCCCCATGTATTTTGTCGACAATATTATGAAAGTGTACTGCATATTTCGGAGATACGGTAAGTATTAAGATAGCGTGAACAGAAGAAAGTGGTAGAAGAGCTTCGGGAGCACGTCAATAAAGAATTAATAAATTTCATGCAACCAACTGAAAGTGCGGCAAGAGCGTGTGGAAACGCTCTGGAATGCTTTGATTTGAACTGGTGTCTGCACACTGAAGATAAAATTCAAGAATCTTCATTTTTGAAAGTAATAAAGGCACATGTCAGAGAAGAGATGGCAGGTTTAGATTGTTTGCAGCATAACCACAAGTGTAAACAATTCGTTAAATTTTTCAAACATCTTGGAGTGGGGGACCGACTAATTTCTTATGTTTTTGCAGATAAGTCGTATTTTGGAGACTCGTTCCAAGCACAATTTAATTCTGTCTTCGTGGGAACGACAAGTTGACCTTTAATTAGTGTGTTTGATTGTTTTCAAGGAAGAAACAGACAAAATGGAAGCTGAAAGAGCACCGACAGCTCAGTACATTTTGCTGTCATTCTCAAGGCTTGTGAAACATTGCGAACCCAAGGACAGCGAAAGTGCGGCAATGAGATATCTCAAACGTGAATCGCGAGCTCTGTTGCGTGAGAAGTATGTACCACATACATTGCAAAAAATAGCAGTGTTTCCGTCACGTGATGACGGCTATGAGAATGGCGTGACAGCGACGAAGAAGAGGATGTAATTGAAGCCTACCTCATGGACAGTCCAGGAGATGACCAAGATCTGCTTAAATGCTAGCAGTCTAAGGTAATTTTTTAACTTCTGCTAGAATCAGGAAATTTTTTCATCAAAATAGGTCCATTTTCGGCAGTGATTTATTTTTACAAGTACATCGTTACCCTAAACTGGTGAATGGGGCCCAAAGATCTTGGGAATACCAGTTACCAGTGATTCATCTGAACGAGTGTTCAGCACAAGTGGACAATTAATTTCGGCAAAGAGGTCAAGTATGTCTTCAACAAATGTCGACAACATCATGTTTCTGATCAGTTACCTGAAAAATTTCCAACAGAGGAGGAATTAGACACAACTTATTTTAGCTGTAGGAGGCTACCATGTAGCCATATTGAAGTTTTTTGTTCATTATAAATAAATTCTGTCCAAAATTTACAGTTCCACAGCTAAATCAATGCTCGTCAATAACATTCATATTCGATTATCACTTTAATTTTCATTGTACGTAATTGTACTCAGTTATTGTGGTATTACAGGATTAATCTCAGGGATACTGCCTACATTTTCTCCGTACAAAACATTGCTACCCCACAGTTAAATGTTCTTTCTTATCTTCGTTAAAAGTGACATAGCTCCCTAGGCAGACGAACTGTTGAACTCGTTGAAAAATATCATTTTTACTCACAATTCTGTTCTGTACCAGGTATTTCCAAGGGATGCCATTGCTTTAGTTTTTTATAGTGCTATTTTAAAATTATAATCCTTTCCATTAAAGTTAGAAAGATTTATCGATTTCTCTAGGTCCTCTTCAGAATATGCCATTAATGCAATGTCATGAGCATATAATAGTATGCTAATATATTTATTTTTGTTTATATGGACTCCTTCTGGCGCTCTTTCTTTCCATTTTCTGGAGGTGTCTACACGAATAATAAAAGGATAGGCGATAAGTACATCCTTGTCTCACACCTTCGAAGCATACAGTTACACAAAATAACACAACTTCTACATAATTTATAGAAAAGAAGTGAATCCACTTTATTCTCCTCCTATTCAAACGGCTTTAAGTTAAAATCCATGCACGTTTCATGTCGTTGGGACTATGCTAAGAGACTAGGGAAGACTGAAATGAATTGAGCTACCGCGTTGTGAGGCTTAAAAAAATAAAAAAATTAAAAAAGAGCTGTCGAGCAGGTGTGGCACATGGCGCCACCGGACTGGCGTGACGTAGCCACCCGCGTAGTCTCGCAATCATATTGCTGCCAGCTGAATGTGGCGTGCTGCTGTTTGGCATGCCTCATGTGTGCGCTGTATAATGCCAATTTATTTACGAGACGTTCTCCATTTCTTGTGCGATTGTCTCTGTACCCAGAAGAGTAATAAATGAGCCTGAGTTCAATATTCATTCTTTTGGTCTAGTGCAATATTTCTTTACGACCAGCCAGAGAAGACATGATGCCCCATTACTAACTATTAGCGTTGAGTCACAAGTGACACGCCGCGAGTCACATCGCTCGCTTGTACCACACGTCTATTAGCCGCTTGTCAGTCCACTGCACCGTATGCCCCGCACTCGGTGAGTGTGCGCCGCGTGTTGGCACATGAGGAAACTGTGGGGTCACCGCCAGACACCCCACTTGCTAGGTGGTAGCTTTAAATCGGCCGCGGTCCATTAGTACATGTCGGACCCGCGTGTCGCCACTGTCAGTGATCGCAGACCGAGCGCCACCACACGGCAGGTCTAGAGAGACGGACTAGCACTCGCCCCAGTTGTACGGACGACTTTGCTAGCGACTACACTGACGAAGCCTTTCTCTCATTTGCCGAGAGACAGTTAGAATAGCCTTCAGCTAATGTCCATGGCTACGACCTAGCAAGGCGCCATTAACCATATCTAGAGAGAGTCTCAGTTGTATCATCAAGAATGCTGTATACAAATGATGGATTAAAGTTAAGTATTCCAGAAGCTACGTACTTTTCTTTATAGCATTCATTACGTATCCTGTTTCAGACATAACGCCAGCCGGCGTGTGTAAACGCGTGCCTTTCGGTTACCCGTCACTGTGGACTGGCTGTCTTGTCAGTCCACAACAGAAACTGCCAGACGCGTGCTTCTGCGTGCGCGTGCTTAGCGAGTGATGGATACCGAGTGCTGCTCACGCGGATTCGCCATGCGGCTGCAGGGTCTGGTAATGAAAGTCTTAATCCTGTCTCGCACATGAAAGCGAGGCTGAGTTGTTGTTGTTGTGGTCTTCAGTCCTGAGACTGGTTTGATGCAGCTCTCCATGCTACTCTATCCTGTGCAAGCTTCTTCATCTCCCAGTATCTACTGCAACCTACATCCTTCTGAATCTGCTTAGTGTATTCATCTCTTGGTCTCCCTCTACGATTTTTACCCTCCACACTGCCCTCCAATGCCAAATTTGTGATCCCTTGATGCCTCAAAACATGTCCTACCAACCGATCCCTTCTTCTAGTCAAGTTGTGCCACAAACTTCTCTTCTCCCCAATCCTATTCAATACCTCCTCATTAGTTACGTGATCTACCCACCTTATCTTCAGCATTCTTCTGTAGCACCACATTTCGAAAGCTTCTATTCTCTTCTTGTCCAAACTAGTTATCGTCCATGTTTCACTTCCATACATGGCTACACTCCATACAAATACTTTCAGAAACGACTTCCTGACACTTAAATCTATACTCGATGTTAACAAATTCCTCTTCTTGAGAAACGCTTTCCTTGCCATTGCCATTCTACATTTTATATCCTCTCTACTTCGACCATCATCAGTTATTTTGCTCCCCAAATAGCAAAACTCCTTTACTACTTCAAGTGTCTCATTTCCTAATCTAATTCCCTCAGCATCACCCGATTTAATTTGACTACATTCCATTATCCTCGTTTTGCTTTTGTTGATGTTCATCTTATATCCTCCTTTCAAGACACTGTCCATTCCGTTCAACTGCTCTTCCAAGTCCTTTGCTGTCTCTGACAGAATTACAATGTCATCGGCGAACCTCAAAGTTTTTACTTCTTCTCCATAAATTTTAATACCTACTCCGAATTTTTCTTTTGTTTCCTTTACTGCTTGCTCAATATACAGATTGAATAACATCGGGGAGAGGCTACAACCCTGTCTTACTCCTTTCCCAACCACTGCTTCCCTTTCATGCCCCTCGACTCTTATAACTGCCATCTGGTTTCTGTACAAACTGTAAATAGCCTTTCGCTCCCTGTATTTTACCCCTGCCACCTTCAGAATTTGAAAGAGAGTATTCCGGTTAACATTGTCAAAAGCTTTCTCTAAGTCTACAAATGCTAGAAACGTAGGTTTGCCTTTCCTTAATCTTTCTTCTAAGATAAGTCGTAAGGTCAGTATTGCCTCACGTGTTCCAACATTTCTACGGAATCCAAACTGATCTTCCCCGAGGTCGGCTTCTACCAGTTTTTCCATTCGTCTGTAAAGAATTCGCGTTAGTATTTTGCAGCTGTGAGTTATTAAACTAATAGTTCGGTAATTTTCACATCTGTCAACACCTGCTTTCTTTGGGATTGGAATTATTATATTCTTCTTGAAGTCTGAGGGTATTTCGCCTGTCTCATACATCGTGCTCACCAGATGGTAGAGTTTTTTCATGACTGGCTCTCCCGAGGCCATCAGTAGTTCAAATGGAACGTTGTCTACTCCCGGGGCCTTGTTTCGACTCAGGTCTTTCAGTGCTCTATCAAACTCTTCACGCAGTATCTTATCTCCCATTTCGTCTTCATCTACATCCTCTTCCATTTCCATAATATTGTCCTCAAGTACATCGCCCTTGTATAGACCCTCTATATACTCCTTCCACCTTTCTGCCTTCCCTTCTTTGCTTAGAACTGGGTTGCCATCTGAGCTCTTGATATTCATACAAGTGGTTCTCTTCTCTCCAAAGGTCTCTTTAATTTTCCTGTAGGCAGTATCTATCTTACCCCTAGTGAGACAAGCCTCTACATCCTTACATTTGTCCTCTAGCCATCCCTGCTTAGCCATTTTGCACTTCCTGTCGATCTCATTTTTGAGACGTTTGTATTCCTTTTTGCCTGCTTCATTTACTGCATTTTTATATTTTCTCCTTTCATCAATTAAATTCAATATTTCTTCTGTTACCCAAGGATTTCTATTAGCCCTCGTCTTTTTACCTACTTGATCGTCTGCTGCCTTCACTACTTCATCCCTCAGAGCTACCCATTCTTCTTCTACTGTATTTCTTTCCCCCATTCCTGTCAATTGTTCCCTTATGCTCTCCCTGAAACTCTGTACAACCTCTGGTTCTTTCAGTTTATCCAGGTCCCATCTCCTTAAATTCCCACCTTTTTGCAGTTTCTTCAGTTTCAATCTGCAGTTCATAACCAATAGATTGTGGTCAGAATCCACATCTGCCCCAGGAAATGTCTTACAATTTAAAACCTGGTTCCTAAATCTCTGTCTTACCATTATATAATCTATCTGATACCTTTTAGTATCTCCAGGATTCTTCCAGGTATACAACTTTCTTTTATGATTCTTGAACCAAGTGTTGGCTATGATTAAGTTATGCTCTGTGCAAAATTCTACAAGGCGGCTTCCTCTTTCATTCCTTCCCCCCAATCCATATTCACCTACTATGTTTCCTTCTCTCCCTTTTCCTACTGACGAATTCCAGTCACCCATGACTATTAAATTTTCGTCTCCCTTCACTACCTGAATAATTTCTTTTATCTCGTCATACATTTCATCTATTTCTTCATCATCTGCAGAGGTAGTTGGCATATAAACTTGTACTACTGTAGTAGGCATGGGCTTTGTGTCTATCTTGGCCACAATAATGCGTTCACTATGCTGTTTGTAGTAGCTAACCCGCACTCCTATTTTTTTATTCATTATTAAACCTACTCCTGCATTACCCCTATTTGATTTTTTATTTATAAGCCTGTAATCACCTGACCAAAAGTCTTGTTCCTCCTGCCACCGAACTTCACTAATTCCCACTATATCTAACTTTAACCTATCCATTTCCCTTTTTAAATTTTCTAACCTACCTGCCCGATTAAGGGATCTGACGTTCCACGCTCCGATCCGTAGAACGCCAGTTTTCTTTCTCCTGATAACGACGTCCTCCTGAGTAGTCCCCGCCCGGAGATCCGAATGGGGGACTATTTTACTTCCGGAATATTTTACCCAAGAGGACGCCATCATCATTTAATCATACAGTAGAGCTGCATGTCCTCGGGAAAAAATTACGGCCGTAGTTTCCCCTTGCTTTCAGCCGTTCGCAGTACCAGCACAGCAAGGCCGTTTTGGTTAATGTTACAAGGCCAGATCAGTCAATCATCCAGACTGTTGCCCCTGCAACTACTGAAAAGGCTGCTGCCCCTCTTCAGGAACCACATGTTTGTCTGGCCTCTCAACAGATACCCCTCCGTTGTGGTTGCACCTACGGTACGGCCATCTGTATCGCTGAGGCACGCAAGCCTCCCCACCAACGGCAAGGTCCATGGTTCATGGGGGGGGAGGCTGAGGACCTTATTTATTCTAACTTCGTAAGTACTCCAGAGGCTGAGGACCTTATTTATTCTAACTTCGTAAGTACTCCAGAGCAGAGAATCGCCCGGGAATAAGCACTTTCAAGTAAATCTGCGATTTTAATTTCTATCACGCGCTAGACATCGCTAAATGAGCGAATACAATGCGGCGACTGTGGCGATTCAAGGCGCGCGACGGTAGCCATTCACCGGACCAATACATCTCCTTTAAGCCATCCTCTCACGGGATATGAAAACACACGCGGACAAGGATCTGGTGAGGTTATAGCGTGGAATTCCAAATTCCACTATACTGTAGAGCGTAAGATAAAGAATCTGGGTAGTCAGAGTTCTGCCTCGTGGAGAGGAATGTGACCAAGTAGATGTTACATCCTTTTACGTCATAATCAGAACATTGGAGCCATATTGTATGGCGCTAGACATCTTACTTTGTTTTCTTTCTCACAGAATACGTGGTACGTGTGGTGTCACCGCCAGACACCACACTTGCTAGGTGGTAGCCTTTAAATCGGCCGCGGTCCGTTAGTATACGTCGGACCCGCGTGTCGCCACTATCAGTGATTGCAGACCGAGCGCCGCCACACGGCAGGTCTAGAGAGATTTCCTAGCACTCGCCCCAGTTGTACAGCCGACTTTGCTCGCGATGGTTCACTGACAAAATACTCTCTCATTTGCCGAGACGATAGTTAGCATAGCCTTCAGCTACGTCATTTGCTACGACCTAGCAAGGCGCCATTACCAGTTACTATTGATGCTGTAAAACATGTACCGTCAAAAGCGATGTTCACCAATTATGAATTAAAGTTAAGTATTCCAGTAGTTACGTACGTTCTTTGCTACTATAACGTCCTTGTACGGTTCCAGACCTCACGCCAGCCTGCGTGGAGCTTAAACGCGTGCCTTTCGGCTTCCTCCTAGTGGATTGTCTGTCTTGCCAGTCCACTACAGTACGCGTAAAGCTGTTTCCACGTATCAGAAAATTGAAGATATCTCGAGAACGCATCGTTGTAGATACGATTTGTTATAATAAAATGACAGGAAAGAGCATGTCGGTATGTAGCAGTTTCCTGTAGTTTGTACTGTTATAACTTGTGTGCTACGAAGATATGCCGTTTCAGTGCTACGGCGCAATGACGATGTTTCAAAAGCACATCTTTATTGGTACAATTTGCATATTAAATACCAAGTAATACTAGTTGTATAAAAAGTCTTTAGACGCTCCGTAGTAGAGAATGCTTGATTGAAGTTTTAGCATAGGCAATAGTGTCATTGCCTTCTGGGATTAAAAGTTGGTCTTCCAAAAATATTTTTTACCTTTTGTTTTCTAAAGGATTATGGGCTTTTCATACTCCTTTATTATAGATACAGGGTGAGTCACCTAACGTTACCGGTGGATATATTTCGTAAACCACATCAAATACTGACGAATCGATTCCAAAGACCGAACGTGAGGAGAGGGGCTAGTGTAATTGGTTAATACAAACCATAAAAAAATGCACGGAAGTATGTTTTTTAACACAAACCTACGTTTTTTTAAATGGAACCCCGTTAGTTTTGTTAGCACATCTGAACATATAAACAAATACGTGATCAGTGCCGTTTGTTGCATTGTAAAATGGTAATTACATCCGGAGATATTGTAACCTAAAGTTGACGCTTGAGTACCACTCCTCCACTGTTCGATCGTGTGTATCGGAGAGCACCGAATTACGTAGGGATCCAAAGGGAACGGTGATGAACCTTAGGTACAGAAGAGACTGGAACAGCACATTACGTCTACATGCTAACACCTTTTTATTGGTCTTTTTCACTGACCTTTATGAAATATACCCAGCGGTATTGTTAGGTGACTCACCCTGTATATTGTAATGGAGTGGTAATAGAATGGGTCATTTTTATCTTGTGGTAAGTATATTTCTGAGTGATGGTGAGCAGCTTCGAAAGGATGTGCTCATCCATTCGCATGAAATTACGAAGTGAATCTCGATCTTGAAGCGTGTGTGATGAAGTACCTTATTTCAGTGTTGGTAGTCAGTACAACATCGAGAATACGTGCAAACTAACGTTATACATTATACCTTAACTATATTCAATTCAAAATCGAAAATGGAATGAAAATGCAACTGAGTTAACGAACAAATTCTACTAGTACACTACTGGCCATTAAAATTGCTACACCAAGAAGAAATGCAGATGATAAACGGGAATTCATTGGACCAATACATTATACCAGAACTGACGTATGATTACATTTTCAAGCAATTTGGGTGCATAGTTCCTGAGAAATCAGTACCCAGAACAACCACCTACACCTGGGTATTGAGTCAAACAGAGCTTGGATGTCGTGTACAGGTACAGCTGCCCATGCAGCTTCAACACGATACCACAATTCATCAGGAATAGTGACTGGCGTATTGTGACGAGCCGGTTGCTCGGTCACCATTGACCAGACGTTTTCAATTGGTGAGAGATCTCGAGAATGTGCTGGCCAGGGCAGCAGTCGAAGATTTTCTGTATCCAGAAAAGCCCGTACAGGATCTGCAACATGTGGTCGTGCATTATCGTGCTGAAATGTAGGGTTTCGCAGGGATCGAATGAAGGGTAGAGCCACGGGTCGTAACACATCTGAAATGTAACGTCCACTGTTCAAAGTGCTGTCAATGCGAACAAGAGGTGACCGAGACGTGTAACCAGTGGCACCCCATACCATCACGACGGGTGATACGCCAGTACGGCGATGACGAATACACGCTTCCAATGTGCGTTCACCGCGATGTCGCCAAACACTGACGCGACCATCAATATGCTGTAAACACAACCTGGATTCATCCGAAAAAATGACATTTTGCCATTCGAGCACCCAGGTTCGTAGTTGAGTACAACATCGCAGGCGCTACTGTCTTTGATGCAGCGTCAAGGGTAACCTCAGCCATGGTCTCCGAGCTGATAGTCCACGCTCCTGCAAACGTCGTCGAACTGTTCGTGCAGATGGTTGTTGTCTTGCAGACGCCCCCATCTGTGGACTCATGGATCGAGACTCGGCTGCACGATCCGTTACAGCCATGTGGATAATATGCCTGTCATCTGGACTGCTAGTGATACGAGGCCATTGGGATCCAGCACGGCGTTCCGTATTACCCTCCTGAACCCACCGATTCCATATTTTGCTAACAGTCATTGGATCTCGACCATCGCGAGCAGCAATGTCGCGATACGATAAACTGCAATCGCGATAGGCTACAATCCGACCTTTACCAAAGACGGAAACGCGATGGTACGCATTTCTCCTCCTTACACGAGGCATCACAACAACGTTTCACCAGGCAACGCTGGTCAGCTGCTGTTTGTATATGAGAAATCGGTTGGAAACTTTCCTCATGTCAGCACGTTGTAGGTGTCGGCACCGGCGCCAACCTTGTGTGAATCCTCTGAAAAGCTAATCATTTGCATATCACAGCATCTTCTTCCTGTCGGTTAAATTTCGCGTCTGTAGCACGTCGTGGTGTATTAGTTTTAATGGCCAGTAGTGTATATACAGCTTTATGTGATGTTCCTCTGCCAACAATTCGCCGTTCAAACAATAGACGATTTTTCTCCGTGACTTTCTCTGCTATTGTTCACCAATTGCTATCAGTTCACACGGCTGTTTTACGCGCGTCCACTTTCGTTAAGCAACTGTCTCGTTTGCGATCCAAATAAAGTTGACGACGGCCGTTGGAGAGGGCTGAGAGCGCAAATCAAATTGACAGAGCTCTGCGCTTGTGCTGACGGCGCCCCCTCTAGAGGTCGGATGTTCCGCCTGCGTCCGCATGGAAGTTAGCTGCCACGGTCCGTGGGAGGGCGCTTTTAATATGACGGAATAAGCGTGTGTAGTCGCGGGAGTGCAGATACAATCAAAGTGAGCGCAACCTGACTGCTCGGCCGTTTGCGGTTTGTATATTCAGTCAGTCACATAATGTATCGGGGTCAGAACACAAATGCTACACTATGAGCCAGCGTTATGTTAAGCTTTTTGCACAGATGAACAAATCTGCATCTTCCTTGATAAATCCAACACATTCCTTGTGCACAAATACACAACAAATTTCACAACAAGTAGCAGAGTTGTCTTTTTTGACGAAATGTTTGTGAAAGAAACCATCTTTTTAGCTTGGTTCACCGTACTCAACTTTTTTTATCACATGGGATCTGTCAGTTGATAAAGGTCTTTGTTCATTATCACAAACGTACAGTTAATGGAACCTTCCCGAATCAAAGTAGTATTCCTTTTCTTTTTGATGTAAGCCGAAGTTCTCTGAAAAATGTTTTATTGGATGAATTCTCTTCTGATTAGGAGGTATCTCAATCATCAGAATTATCTGACTAATTTGAAATCCATAATATTTTTCTCAAAAAGCAATTGCTGTTCCCAACTGTGGTTATTATGACCAGGTGTGACTATATCATCAGTGCAGTTGATTTCTCAGCATGTCTTAAAGATAAATGTATTTACTAAAATATACTAAATTTAAATATCTTAATTGTACATTAAAAAATTGGTGTTTCGAATAATAAATAACAAGCGAGTTTCACAAACGGCTACTGGTTGCCGCTTTCTGCGCTTGTTTGGTACAGTAGAGCAATCTTGAGATACTCTACAGAGGGGCTTGCCAAAATGTCGCTCAAATGGCTCTGAGTACTATGGGACTTAACTGCTGTGGTCATCAGTCCCCTAGAACTTAGAACTACTTAAACCTAACTAACCTAAGGACATCACACACATCCATCCCCGAGGCAGGTTTCGAACCTGCGACCGTAGCGGCCACACGGCTCCAGACTGTAGTGCCTAGAACCGCACGGCCACTCCGGCCGGCCCCAAACTGTGTCCCGCGAACACTTCTGTTACGCGGAATAAGTGCTCATCAAAAAAATATTAATACGAGCGCTATTGGGATAGTTGAGTTCCGATCGCTAGCGAAATGGAAAACACTGTGAAAATTAAAAATGCTTTATTTGCAGTAGTTAGCTACACCTTCCAACTACTTCTCTACATAGTGACCGCTTCGACTTAGACATATGTCGTAGCGTTGTACCAAGTTTCCAATATCCTCGTGAAAGAAGGCAGCCGCCTATGCTTTCCGCCAGTTCTCTACTCTCGTCTACAGCTCGTTGTCTGCGCCAAAACGTTATCTTGGTAGCCAGCGTTCATGTGAGCAGGTGTTAAACTCAGGGGAAGTTAATTACAGGCTCTGTTGTGGGTGATGAAACACTTCCGTTCGAAAACGCTGCAGGGGCGTCTTCATTGTCCCTGCAGAAAGCAGCCTAGTACTGTCGTGAACAAGGAAATGCATGACAGTTTTGTTATGCGGGCTGCATCACATCAGGTGAAATCTCTCACCTGGCCCATATACGGGGGTTGGAACTTAAATAGTGGCAACTATTTATTCACAACCGATACAAACGAGTTACCTGTTTGCACCTTTTACTGTCCTTCAAAGTAGTCACCATTGTTGTGTAGAACCTGTTGCCAGCGATGTGGAACGCGTAGTATACCGTTAGCAGAGCCTGTTCTGTTGAGGTGCGAATGGAGTGGTCTACTGCCTGTCCAATCTTTGGAACAGTTCTGAAGCGAATGCCACCGTCAATGCACAGTATTACTGTTCGATTTTGGAGCATCGCCTGCGACCAGCTTGGTAAAAGAAGCGGCAACACTTTCCACACAACCCACCCATCATTCTGCATGACAATGTGCGGGTGCCTACAGCGCAAGTAGTGGCTGCTCTGTTCGGTCGATGGAAATGGGAAGTACTGTACCATCCACCATACTCCCCGGACGTAAGTCCTTGTGACTTTGATTTGATTCCGAAGATGAAGGAACCACTTCGTGGCATTAGCTTCAGAACTGTTCCAGAGATTCGACAGGCAGTAGACTGCTCCATTCCCACCATCATCAGAACAGGCTCTGCTAACGCTATACTACGCCTTCGTAACATGGGGTTCATTTTTCGACATTTCCATGATACTAATAATTTTTAAAATTTGATTGTAATTCCTACTAGTTATGACTAAGAATTGAATTAATCACTGAATAAAACATTTTTTCTCATTTTTAAAATTTTATTAAACTTAAAAATAAATAAGATGTTCTATCAAAGTACTAGGATTCTCAAACTTCTGAGTCAGAAGAAAAGTTTCGGAATGCCTGCTGTAGATACAAGTACAACGCGCACACCAATGGGATCTATTATTAAGCAACTGACCTGTGTTCCACATAGTCACTTGGTCATTTTGTTTTCAGGTACCTAAGTTCACTGTCAGGTAGCGATGTGAGATTATAAGATGTGAGAGTATCGATTTTCTTCAACAACGCAGGAGAAATAATTAGTACGAGTACACGCATTACGCAGCGGTACAGATGTGCGATGAAAAACGCGGTGTGCAGTGAACAGGCGGTATGGCCACAGGAGGTGCTCCACCTCCGCATCCGCGTCTGGCGGCAATCCTCATCACAATCAGACACGCCATTCGGCGACATGCATCAGGTAAAACAAGTTAGATTTTATCTGCCATCATTGTAACAGCGCCATTTCTGAAACGTCAGGGCGAGGAACGCATCAAACAGCGCCGAAACCATACTAACGACCAAAAGCGGAAGAAATTCAAAAGAAGCAAGCAGTACTGCGAAATGCTTTAAGTCAATTCGAAATTAGCTACCAAGTTGCAAAAATACCTGCAAATTTTGTTCTATGTAAAATTAATCGTCTTTCATATAGATATTTTTTATAATGGCACATACATAACATAATCTGAAATACTATAGTCTGACTTCATAAATACATTCATTGAAGTCGTAAAGATAAAAGTATTGCCGGCCGCTGTGGCCTAGCGGTTCTAGGCGCTTCAGTCCGGAACCCCGCTGCTTCTACGGTCGCAGGTTCGCATCCTGCCTCTGGCATGGATGAGTCTGATGTCCTTAGGTTCAAGTAATTCTAAGTCTAGGGGCTGATGACCTCAGATGTTAAGTCCCATAGGGCTTAGAGCCATTTGAACCATTTTTTTTAAAAGTATTACTTAAAATGTATTAAATTTCAGTTTCCCTATTATACGTTAAAAATTAGTACGTACGGATGAAAAATAAGAAGCGAGTTTCACAAAAGAGACAAGCGCCACAAAATGGCTATTGGTAGCCATTTTCTGCGCTTGTATGGTACAGTAGAGTAATCTTGAGATACAACTACAGTAGGGTTTCCCAAACTGTATTCGCGAACACAGTCCCGCTGCGAAATAAGTGAGTGTGGATTTGAATAACAATTGAATACTTTCGATGGGGAAAGGCACAGCGGGTGGAAGAAATATGGAAACATCACAAGCAGAACACACTACCGTGCGTAATACGACGTCGGATAACTTTTGTAATTTAAAACAGCTTCCAGTCGTCTCGAATTGGATAAATAAAGGCCCTCAACGTTTTTCAAGGGAATCTTTTACCATTATACATCGAAGTTAAGCACTGTCGGGCGTGACCGGCACTTGGATGGGTGACCATCCGGGCCGTCATGCGCTGTTGCCATTTTTCGGGGTGCACTCAGCCTCGTGGTGGCAATTGAGGAGCTACTCGAGTGAATAGTAGCGGTTCCAGTCAAAGAAAACCATCATAACGACTGGGAGAGCAGTCTGGTGACCATGGGCCACTCCTATCCGCATCCTCAGCTGAGGATGACACGGCGGTCGGATGTTCCCGATGGGCCATTTGTGGCCTACAGACGGAGTGTTCTAATCCATTCTAAGTTCAGATAACGATAATGTATGTGGATTGTGAACACGTCCCCCTCTATACAAAGTACATCACAAAGGCTCAATAATATGAAGATATGGAGGCTGGTGGCCTGGGGAAATGCGACAATTTATCCTAGTGCTCACAAAACCAGTCCTGGACGATACGAGCTCTGTGAACAGTTGCCGTGTCGTCTTGGAACACAGCATCATTACTGAAGAATGAATATTGTGCCATTGCATGGACCTGATGAGCCAAAATGGTCACGTAATCCTTGGCAGTAACGTGACCTTTCAGAGTAACCACGAGGCCCACAGAAGACTACTAAACGGCGGATGAAATCATAACCGAAACCCCTCCCAGTTTCATTCTTGAGAAGTAAATTCTGCCAGAAGTTGGAAGCAGTATGCAACAACACTCAACCGTCAAAATGACATTCTTCCATTGCTCCACATTCCAGGTTTTATGGCCTCGGCGTTACGTTTTCCTATTGAGGGCATCTGGATCACCGACGAGATGCTTTGGAATTCCGTTCAGCCTGCAATTCCCTGCTTCTGGAGCTTCCTTCGTGTTGCGCAACATTCAGTTCTGCAGTGACTTTTGCAGTTGCCGTCCTCTGGTTTTTCTGCACAATCCTCTTTGACATACGTCTGTCACAACCACACGACACACATTTTCGTCCGCGTTGTAAATTAGCGGATGATGTAATTCCGTTTTCCCTATACGCGGTATAAATCTTGGATACGGTGCCTCCAGAAACACCAGAAACTTCGGCTACCTTGGTTACGGGAACACCCACCCTACAAGGACCAACAATATGCCCACATTCGAATTTATTCAGCTCCAATGTAATGGACTCACAACTACAAGGAATACTGTACCGGACACGACTGACACTTGTAACGTATTGAGGACATTGCGCAGGTCCCGTTGGTAGTCAGATACAACAACACCTGCTGGCTGCATTTACGTCTATGTTCAACCACGCATTTCTGGCGATATTTCCATATTTTTGTCCTTAACCCGTAACTGTACCTCATGTTGTTGTTGTTGTGGTCTTCAGTCCTGAGACTGGTTTGATGCAGCTCTCCATGCTACTCTATCCTGTGCAAGCTTCTTCATCTCCCAGTACCTACTGCAACCTACATCCTTCTGAATCTGCTTAGTGTATTCATCTCTTGGTCTCCCCCTACGATTTTTACCCTCCACGCTGCCCTCCAATACTAAATTGGTGATCCCTTGATGCCTCAGAACATGTCCTACTAACCGATCCCTTCTTCTGGTCAAGTTGTGCCACAAACTTCTCTTCTCCCCAATCCTATTCAATACTTCCTCATTAGTTATGTGATCTACCCATCTAATCTTCAGCATTCTTCTGTAGCACCACATTTCGAAAGCTTCTATTCTCTTCTTGTCCAAACTATTTACCGTCCATGTTTCACTTCCATACATGGCTACACTCCATACAAATACTTTCAGAAATGACTTCCTGACACTTAAATCTATACTCGATGTTAACAAATTTCTCTTCTTCAGAAACGCTTTCCTTGCCATTGCTAGTCTACATTTTATATCCTCTCTACTTCGACCATCATCAGTTATTTTGCTCCCCAAACAGCAAAACTCCTTTACTACTTTAAGTGTCTCATTTCCTAATCTAATACCCTCAGCATCACCCGACTTAATTCGACTACATTCCATTATCCGCGTTTTGCTTTTGTTGATGTTCATCTTATATCCCCCCTTCAAGACACCATCCATTCCGTTCAACTGCTCTTCCAAGTCCTTTGCTGTCTCTGACAGAATTACAATGTCATCGGCGAACCTCAAAGTTTTTATTTCTTCTCCATGGATTTTAATACCTACTCCAAATTTTTCTTTTGTTTCCTTTACTGCTTGCTCAATATACAGATTGAATAACATTGGGGAGAGCCTACAACCCTGTCTTACTCCCTTCCCAACCACTGCTTCCCTTTCATGTCCCTCGACTCTTATAACTGCGATCTGGTTTCTGTACAAATTGTAAATAGCCTTTCGCTCCCTGTATTTTACCCCTGCCACCTTTAGAATTTGAAAGAGAGTATTCCAGTCAACATTGTCAAAAGCTTTCTCTAAGTCTACAAATGCTAGAAACGTAGGTTTGCCTTTCCTTAATCTTTCTTCTAAGATAAGTCGTAAGGTCAGTATTGCCTCACGTGTTCCAGTATTTCTACGGAATCCAAACTGATCTTCCCCGAGGTCGGCTTCTACTAGTTTTTCCATTCGTCTGTAAAGGATTCGTGTTAGTATTTTGCAGCTGTGGCTTATTAAACTGATTGTTCGCTAATTTTCACATCTGTCAACACCTGCTTTCTTTGGGATTGGAATTATTATATTCTTCTTGAAGTCTGAGGGTATTTCGCCTGTCTCATACATTTTGCTCACCATTTGGTAGAGTTTTGTCAGGGCTGGCTCTCCCAAGCCTGTCAGTAGTTCTAATGGAATGTTGCCTACTCCCGGGGCCTTGTTTCGACTTAGGTCTTTCAGTGCTCTGTCAAACTCTTCACGCAGTATCGTATCTCCCATTTCATCTTTATCTACATCCTCTTCCATTTCCATAATATTGTCCTCAAGTACATCGCCCTTGTATAGGCCCTCTATATACTCCTTCCACCTTTCTGCTTTCCCTTCTTTGCTTAGAACGGGGATCCCATCTGAGCTCTTGATGTTCATACAAGTGGTTCTCTTATCTCCAAAGGTCTCTTTAATTTTCCTGTAGGCAGTATCTATCTTACCCCTAGTGAGATAAGCCTCTACATCCTTACATTTGTCCTCTAGCCATCCCTGCTTAGCCATTTTGCACTTCCTGTCGATCTCATTTTTGAGACGTTTGTATTCCTTTTTGCCTACTTCATTTACTGCATTTTTATATTTTCTCCTTCCATCAATTAAATTCAATATTTCTTCTGTTACCGAAGGATTTCTACTAGCCCTCATCTTTTTACCTACTTGATCCTCTGCTGCCTTCACTACTTCATCCCTCAAAGCTACCCATTCTTCTTCTACAGTATTTCTTTCCCCCACTCCTGTCAATTGTTCCCTTATGCTCTCCCTGAAACTCTGTACAACCTCTGGTTCTTTCAGTTTATCCAGGTCCCATCTCCTTAAATTCCCACCTTTTTGCAGTTTCTTCAGTTTTAAGCTACAGGTCATAACCAATAGATTGTGGTCAGATTCCACATCTGCCCCTGGAAATGTCTTACAATTTAAAACCTGGTTCCTAAATCTCTGTCTTACCATTATATAATCTATCTGATACCTTTTAGTATCTCCATGGTTCTTCCATGTATACAACCTTCTATCATGATTCTTAAACCAAGTGTTAGCTATGATTAAGTTGTGCTCTGTGCAAAATTCTATCAGGCGGCTTCCTCTTTCATTTCTTAGCCCCAATCCATATTCACCTACTACGTTTCCTTCTCTCCCTTTTCCTACACTCGAATTCCAGTCACCCATGACTATTAAATTTTCGTCTCCCCTCACTATCTGAATAATTTCTTTTATTTCATCATACATTTCTTCAATTTCTTCGTCATCTGCAGAGCTAGTTGGCATATAAACTTGTACTACTGTAGTAGGTGTGGGCTTCGTATCTATCTTGGCCACAATAATGCGTTCACTATGCTGTTTGTAGTAGCTTACCCGCATTCCTATTTTCCTATTCATTATTAAACCTACTCCTGCATTACCCCTATTTGACTTTGTGTTTATAACCCTGTAGTCACCTGACCAGAAGTCTTGTTCCTCATGCCACCGAACTTCACTAATTCCCACTATATCTAACTTTAACCTATCCATTTCCCTTTTTAAATTTTCTAACCTACCTGCCCGATTAAGGGATCTGACATTCCACGCTCCGATCCGTAGAACGCCAGTTTTCTTTCTCCTGATAACGACATCCTCTTGAGTAGTTCCCACCCGGAGATCCGAATGGGGGACTATTTTACCTCCGGAATATTTTACCCAAGAGGACGCCATCATCATTTAATCATACAGTAAAGCTGCATGCCCTCGGGAAAAATTACGGCCGTAGTTTCCCCTTGCTTTCAGCCGTTCGCAGTACCAGCACAGCAAGGCCGTTTTGGTTATTGTTACAAGGCCAGATCAGTCAATCATCCAGACTGTTGCCCTTGCAACTACTGAAAAGGCTGCTGCCCCTCTTCAGGAACCACACGTTTGTCTGGCCTCTCAACAGATACCCCTCCGTTGTGGTTGTACCTACGGTACGGCTAACTGTATTGCTGAGGCACGCAAGCCTCCCCACCAACGGCAAGGTCCATGGTTCATGTGGGGGACTGTACCTCATGGAGTAGCGAATTCCGCGTCGAACATTCGGAGAAAATGACCCCTCTTCTAGAAAGAGACTACCATAGGTAGTTATATATTACTCTTGTGAAAGATGTGTGTGTAACATTCGATCGTTTGATGACGTCAGTCCTTCCTACACTCAGTGAGGGTGGACGCGACCGGATACGTGACGGGATTTTCACAAACTTTATTTACATCATCGACTACTTAACCAGGTGTGTCCTCAGTATTTTTCCTCGCGTATCAAATACCTATCATCACTTCACAACATCATACAAGATGTTGGGACACAGCGTGCTTTTTAATAACTGTTCCCACTCGCCTTCGTATGCGTTACAAACTCTCTTTGGTGCGAATAACAACAGATTAAGTTATCGCGTAACAAAATACCGTATTAAATTTAGATGAGGCCTTTATGAAAGTTTGTGAAAATTTATGAAACCTCTGTGAACATTTATGTAAATGAATGTGAAGTTAAATAAATAATTGAGCTTCTTTCTGCCATACAGCTGCCTTCATTCTGTCCAACAGAGAATCAGCGAATAGCGTTGACATATCTGCCACCAACTCAACGTTGTTCACTGACTTTGTTCTCATATCTCGACAGAAATTAGTCCAGATTGTATGTCACTCAGGTTCGTTTCAGAGCACGCTGATACAATAGCTCCATACTTAGCAACCATATACAACCGTTCCCTTTAGAAAGACCCGTACCTATGAACACTGGAAAATTGCACAAGTCACTCCAATACCCAAGAAAGGAAACAGGACTAATCTGTTGAAATACAGACTCATATCACTAACATCGATTTGCAGTAGCATTTTGAACATATATTGTGTTGGAACATTATGAATTGCCTCGAAGGAAACAATTTCCTGACAAACAACCAACACGGATTCAGAAACTACCACTCTTGTGAAACTCAACAAGCTCTTTATTCTCATGAAGTCATGAGTGCTATCAACAGGAGATGTCCAGTTAATTCAATATTTTTCGATTTCCAGAAGGCTTTTGACACCGTTTCTCACAAGCGACATCTAATCAAATCGTGCGCCTATGGAATATCCCATCAGTTATGCGACTGGATTCGTGATTTCCTGTCAGAAAGGTCACAGTTCATTAGTATTTCACGGAAAGTCATCGCGTGAAACAGTAATAATATCTGGCGCTCCCGAAGGAAGTGTTATAGACCCTGTGCTGTTTCTGATATTCATAAACGACATAGGAGACGATCTAACCAGGCCTCTTAAGTTGTTTGTAGATGATACTGTCACAGACAGTCTTGTGCAGTCATCACATGATCAAAAAAAATTGCTAAGTGATTTAGACAAGATGTCTGTATGGTGTGAAAAGTGGCATCTGACTCTAAACAATGAAAAGTGTGAACTCATTACATGAGTGCTAAAAGAAATCCGCTAAATTTCTGTTACACGATACATCACATAAATCTAAAGGCTGTAAACTCAACTAAATGCTAAGAGACTAAAATTACGAATAACTAAAATTGGAACGATGACGTAGATAGTGTTGGGGAGAAAGCAAACCAAAGGCAGGGATTTGTTGGCAGAACACTTTTAAAGGTGCAACAGGTCTACTAAAGGGTATGCTTACACTACGCTTGTCCGCCCACTTGTGGAGTGATGGCGTGCGGTGTGAGATCCACTTTAGATGGGACTGTCGGAGGATAGGGAAAACGTCCAATGAAGAACAGCTAGTTATCGGGAAATGAGGAAGAGTGCTACGGATATGATATACAAATTGGAGTGGCAGTCATTAAAACAAGGCGTTTTTCGTTGTGGCAGGATATTCTCGTGAAATTTCAGTCACTAACTTTGTCCTCCGATTGCGAGAATACGTAGTTCAAAATAAAATGTATTTATCTTGTCATATGTAAAAACGGCGTCCACATATTCAATGAAATTCTCTTGCTTATTCAATCAGCACGTTCACATCAACCAAAGGTGATACTACGTTCCCCCGTAATCAACAGTACCACGCAATACAGTGACATAAATGCACATGACAAAAATTATGTCTATCATTTCTCACATCCAAACAACTTCTCCGCTCTGGCTTGTCGGTACTAAACATGACGGATTCACTCTTGGTTCACTACATTATTTACATTTTAACATCCTTACGCAGGTAACAAATGAAAGACAAAATTTATAATATAAACTAAACGGATGTTGGTGACTTATATATAACACTTCTACTTCTAGGTAATGATCATTATTTGCAGAAATTCCGTTTACAGTGCCTGTATATCACAGTACAATGAATATGAACCCAGTAGTTGTTTTGAAACTGATGACGACAAATTTACATTTTAAAGTTTACTTTTCTCTGAAAGCGACTTTCTACATTACTTTAATATTGTAAAAATTCAAATATAATTCTAGCACCAACTTTTCTGAAAATCAAATGTGGTTTGGGTTTTCGATTTACGAGGCAGTTTGAATATTTCATGTTTCGATAGTGGCCAAATAAAACAAGTTTGACAATATTTACGGTGCACTGCGAATACTGCGTTTTCTAAGTATTTTGATGAGCTATAGGTTCTCAAAAATTAATTACTTTTCGTAAATATGCTGATCTTGAAGCTAAGTATTTCTTTAACTTGCTTTAAGGTGTTTTGTAAAAGCAGTGGTCATTATGAAAGTTGGATGACAACATTCATATTTAAATTGCTTCGCAATCTATCAGTTTTTGATATTTGCTTGTTGGAGATTTGCTGTTAATTATGGTTCCGTAGAATACCTTTCTCTTCTTCACTAGTCATAAGAAATATAAGCTGAATATTACAAATTTCTACAAGTACAGGCATCGAAGTAATATTCCTACGTTTCTTATTCAATTTACGCGTCTTATACACTGAAATGTAAGCATGCAAACTATTGGCAACGAACCCGATCGCCGGCAGCAGGTGTAGTATACTTGACATACGACCTGATTCAGTCTTTAACTACCCAATAGTCTCTCGTAGATTCCTCGTCCCTATCTATTTCTTTTGTTTTCCTCCTTATCATATGTGAACCTGACGCTGTTATTCCTCGCTCTTCTCTAGTCTTCAGTTTTATTTCTTCTGAACTGCTCCCGTACATTTCTTTATGATGTTATTACATATTTTTCAATAGACTCACATTTCTGAAATATCATGTATTTATTGCTGTATTCATTATTATTGTTATTGATCATTTACTACAGATGTTATAATGATTGCCATAAGAAGGAAGGAAGATCAGTGTTTAACGTCCAGTCGACACTGAGGTCGTTATAGACAAAGCACAAGCTCGGATTGTTTCAAGGATGGGGAAGGAAATCGGCCATGCCCTTTCAAAGCAACCATTCATGTATTTGCCTGGAGTGGTTTAGAGAATCCTGTAAGATTAACTTAATTAAGATGGCTGATTACGTGTACGAGAGGGCCTGAGGGGCCCAATCTTTCCAGGTACAATAAATGCATCCGTACATATGATAAAAATTTATGCATGTATGTATAAACGTATGTATGTAGGTATGTGTTTATAAACGTATGTTATGTTCCGTATCTGCTCCTAAACCACTGAACCGATTTCAACCAAACCTGGCTCACATATCACTTACTATCTGGAAAGAATGGGTGGGGGGCTAAGAACGACCTACCTATCAAAGGGGTTTGGGGGGGTGGATGGTTGTGAGAAAGAAGGGTAACTCACGACGCGCGGATTTCCAGAATTTATTCGTGAAGTATTTGGGAATGAGAGCACTTAGTGACTTGCAACAGACTCTACACATAATTTCAAAACTGTACGAAAGTTTTTATCACTGACAACCCCCCCAAAATGATGAAAGAAAAAAAGTTTATCATTTAGTGCATTTTCGCTGTTCATGCAGTAAAACTGCCACATAGGGCATGAAGTTTTAATTTATTACTTCTTTACTACTAACTGTATTCGTAATACATTTTGCAGACAGTATCCACATACATCACTAAATGTACCAGAAAAATTTCCGCACTGTATGACGCTTAGTTCAGGAGGTACGACGTCATAAACACTGATACGAGTGACAAACTGCCGCATGATGTATAAAATTAATACTTCTCTGTTAGTAACTATATTCGCAGCAAATTTCGCAAATCATATTCTCATATGCCACAAAAATCACTGGAAGACACACAGTTCATGCTGCATCATACTTGATGTTTTAATTTCTTTCATCTATGCTACTATCTCTGTTCGCAACACATTTTGCAAGCAGTCTCCAAATACACCAGTGAATGTAACTGTAAACGTACTGTGCGACACACTATCCAGGTGATATGACGTCATAAGGATTGAGTAGCACGAAAAAGAAACTGTTGGGCGAAATTCGCGGCAGATAAAGTTGAAATATGTGTAAAAATATGTATGAAAGATGTTAAATGTATGTGAAATACACACATCAAAATAGTTTTGCATCACCCCGGTTCCCAGAAGTACTGAAGATAGACGTTGACTGTGGATATTGTATCACAGACACAGTCCCTCTGACTGTTCAGATATGTCACTAAACCCGCCCAAAGATGTAACAACAGTGCATGAGCAGCGCGTATTAGGCGGAGGGGTTCTGACAGCCGATCAGTTCCAGTCATAACACCAGGAAGGAGGTATAAGGCTCGTGTTGTCTATAGTTCAACCATGCCTAGACAGACAATACCGCTGTTCGATCGCGTCCGAATTTTTACTTTATGCCAGGAAGGGCTCTCAACAAAAAAAAAAAAAAAATGGTTCAAATGGCTCTGAGCACTATGGGACTTAAGTTATGAGGTCATCAGTGCCCTAGAATTTAGAACTACTTAAACATAACTAACCTAAGGACATCACACACGTCCACGCCCGAGGCAGGATTCGAACCTGCGAACGTAGCAGAGGCACGGTTCCGGACTGAAGCGCCTAGAACCGCTCGGCCACTACGGTAGGCGGCTCTCATCTAGGGAAGTGTCCTGGCATCTCGGAGTGAACCAAAGCGATGTTGTCCGGACATGGAGGAGATACGGAGAGACAGGAATTGTCGATGACATGCCTCGCTCAGGCTAGTACTGCAGTGGATGACCACTACCTACGGAGTATGCCTCGGAGGAACCCTGACAGCAACGCCATCATGTTGAATAATGCTTTTCGTGCAGCCACAGAACATCGTGTTACGGCTCAAACTGTGCGCAATAGAATGCATGATGCGCAACTTCACTCTGGACGTCCATGGCGAGGTCCATGTTTGCAACCACGACACCATGCAGCGCGGTACTGATGGGCCCAACAACACGCCGAAGGACCGCTCAGGATTGGCATCACGTTCTCTTCACCGATGAGTGTCGCATATCCCTTCAACCGGACAATCGTTGGAGACGTGTTTGGAGGTAACCCGGTCAGGCTGAACGCCTTGGACACAACACAGTCCAACAAGTGCAGCAACGTGGAGGTTGCCTGCTGTTTTAGGGTGGCCTTATGTGGTGCTGCCGACGTAAGCCACTGGTGGTGATGGAAGACTCCGTAACTGCTGTTCATACGTGAATGCCATCCTCCGATCGATAGTGCAACCATATCGACAGCAATTGGCGAGGCATTCGTCTTCATGGACGACAATTCGCGCCCCCATCGTGCACATCTTGAGAATGTCTTCCTTCAGGATAACGACATCGCTCGACTAGAGTGTCTAGTATGTTCTACACACATGAACCCTATCAAACATGCCTGAGATAGATTGAAAAGAGTTGTTTATGGACGCTGTGACCCCACCAACCACTCTGAGTGATCTATACCGAATCGCCGTTGAGGAGCGGGACAATCTGGCCCAACAGTGCCTTGATGAACTTGTTGGTAGTATGCCACGACGAATACAGGTATACATCAATGCAAAAGGACGTGCTACTGAGTATTAGAGGTACCGGTGTGTACAGCAATCTGGGCCACCATCTCTGAAGATCTCGCTGTATGATGGGACAACATGCAATGTGTTGTTTTCATGAGCAGTAAAAAGGGCGAAAATGATGTTTATGTTGATCTCTATTCCAATTTTCTGTACTGGTTCCGGAACTCTCGGAACCGAACTTTTTTTGATGTGTGTATGTGTGACTTGTGTGTATTCTGAGAAAGCCATTGAAAAGGGCTCCACCTAAATTCCTGGATCGATTTCAACAAAACTTGGTCCACATTTTACTTACCATCTGGAAAGAAATACTGTAAGACTAAGAGCCACCAGCCTGCTACTGGGATGGGATTGATGATTTGGTGATGTTGAGAGAAGCTCGAAAGGTGGAAATGGACAAAGAGGGGAAGGAAGAGATGAACACATACAAGGGGAAAGGAGATCTACAGTAGAGTACGAGGAGGAAATGGACAGAGAAAGGGAAACGGATGTAATGGACAGAGAGGGGGAAAGGAGGACAGGGACAGAGAGAGAGAGAGAGAGAGAGAGAGAGAGAGAGAGAGAGAGGGAGGAGGAGATGGGAGGAGATGGACAAGGAGAGGGGCAGTGAGGAGACCCTCAGAGAGAGGGGCAGGAGGAGACTGACTAATCGGAGATTGGAGTAAGTCTGATACATGTCCCTCATACGCCGGGTACTCAGCTAGTAAATAAATAGGTAAATACTGTACGCAGCCCGCCAGATTGCGACACAACACGTTTGCAGCCATCACTGTAGCACAGACTGAAGTGGAACTCGTTCACTAACAATACATTATGTCGTTCAGCGAGGCTACGACGGTGTCCACGTGTTCATACCTGCCCGAATCGCTTGCAGTTTCTGGACACTGAAAGCCGACGCAAAGGTGTGTGTGCTGTCACTGCAGCCCGGAGCAAACGGCGCCGAACCGTTGACGCAGACAGGTGCACGGCAGCTGCATGCTCGCAGCGTCGGGCCGACTACATGCCTGCACGCTCCGTTATAAACATGTGGACAATGCAGCTGAGATGGTGTACTGTGCTGCAGTGAGTATTTCATTTGTCCGCTATTACCACACACAGATAACTGCTACGTGAATCCTAATGTCACACTATTGCAACACACATTTTCTGGAGTTCGATTATACTGCTACGTTCGAACTCACTGTACCATTTGACCTCAGCAGTGCACACTAGTACTTGTTTTCACGTAACCTTTTAGTTTGAAGGAGCATGAATGATTCAAATTCGTACAACAATAACGTCTCCAACCGTACAAGAGAAGTTGCTTCTTGGCTTACGGCTAACTACAGCTGTCTGCAAACTAAGTAGTATGCTTCGTGTATTTTTTTCTGTACTTTCTCCAAGTTTTGATCCAGTCAGGTTATTATTTCTGGATGTTGCTATTTCCACATATGTTGCTGTTGTTGGAAGACTGATTTAATGCAGCTCTTCACACAATCTATCGCTTGCAAGTCCTTGTGTCCCAGCGTAACTACTACAATCGTTTGAATCTGCTTACTGTAGTCGAACTTTTATTCCGTTCCGAATTTTCTCCTTGGTTTCCCATAAGGCTTGCTCAGTGTACAGAGTGAGTAACATCGGGGATAGGCTACAGTCCTGTCTACTTCCTTCACAACTACTGCGTCTCTGTCATGTCCTCGGACTCTTATAACTGCAGTCTGGTCTCTATTCCAGTTGTACAGAACATTTCGCGACCTGTATTCTATCCCTGCTGCTTCAGAATTTCAAAGAATATGTTACAGTCAACACAGTCAAAAGTGCTGCATCCTTAGTGAATATTATAGACTAGAACGAGCTACTTATTATATAGTCAATACGATGATTTCTGAAGCCTTTCCCATGAGGTAGTAGACTGGAAAATGCTGATTTCTAGTCGTCACGTACCATCGTCACATGTCAGCTATCTTCAAGAATGTTCGTTAAAATCTCAACAGCAGTCTCATCAGCCTTCTTCCACATTTCCTTCCCAAATTGAGCATCAGTGTCTGCACGTTATATTTATTAAAATGAGCTTTTAGTAAGCTTCGTTTGTGCGACGTCTGTGATTGCGCATCGTATGGAGTACAGCTACCAACTTCATTACGTCGACATCCCTTACATCGCTATTTCTTTTGTTGTTGTGGTCTTCAGTTCGAGGACTGGTTTAATGCAGCTCTTCATGCTACTATATCCTGTGCAACTCCGAAGAACCACTGCAACTTACATCCTTTTGATCCTGCTTACTGTATTCATCCTTTGCCCTCCTCTCTGATTTTTATACCCCCCTCCCCCCCCCCCCCCCCACTCTGCACCCACACGCGCGCACACTTCCCTCCATCACTAAATTAACAATTCCTTGATGTCTCAGAAGTGCCCTATCAACCGATCCCTTCTTGTAGTTGCCGGCCGTAGTGGCCGTGCGGTTAAAGGCACTGCAGTCTGGAACCGCAAGACCGCTACGTTCGTAGGTTCGAATCCTGCCTCGGGCATGAATGTTTGTGACGTCCTTAAGTTAGTTAGGTTTAACTAGTTCTAAGTTCTAGGGGACTAATGGCCTCAGCAGTTGAGTCCCATAGTGCTCAGAGCCATTTGAAGCCTTCTTGTAGTTACGTTATGCCACAAATTTCTTTTCTCCCCTTTCTATGTAGTACCGCCTCATTAGTTATGTGATCTATCACCTAATGTATAGCCTTCTTCTGTAGTAGCACATTACAGAAGTTTCTGTTCTCTTCTCGTCTGAACTGCGTAACGCCCACGTTCCACTTCCGTAAAAGGCAACACTCCAGACAAATGGTTTAACAAAATAGTTCCTAACACTTAAGTCTATATTCGATGTTAACATATTTCTCTTCTTCAGAAACGCTCTTCTTGCTGTTGCCGGTATACATGTTATATCCTCTCTACTTCATCCTTCATCAGCTATTTTTTTGCCCAAATAGAAAAACTCATCTGCTGCTTTTAGTGTCTCGTTTCATAATCTAACTCTCACATAATCGCATGATTTAATTCTACTGCATTCCATTATCCCCATTTGGCTTTTGTTTATGCTTTTTCTTTTATTGGCACCTTAAGTTTGAAAACCGACTACGACGTTGATTCAGTTACCTAGTTGCAAGAAAAAGCTATGTTCTGTGTGTATCTAGGGGTTTGTTGAAAATATGCATCTCTGTAAGAAGAATACAAGCACGAATTTACACAGATATACCTAGGGGAAGGATATGTGTGCTTATGCAGAGGGGCGGAAAGGGGTAGGGGGTAGGGGCGTAGAGATAAAGCGAGGTGCAGAGTTGTTTCAGTTTACTAGGTGAGGCGAGGCAAACAAATAAACACCACGTAGTAGAAGGAAACAAAAGAAAAATTCGGAGTAGGTATTAAAATCCATGGAGAAGAAATAAAACCTTTGAGGTTCGCCGATGACATTGTAATTCTGTCAGAGACGGCAAAGGACCTGGAAGAGCAGCTGAACGGAATGGAAAGTGTCTTGAAAGGAGGATATAAGATGAACATCAACAAAAGCAAAACGAGGATAATGGAATGTAGTCGAATTAAATCGGGTGATGCTGAGAGTAGCCGGCCGCGGTGGCCGTGCGGTTCTAGGCGCTCCAGTCCGGAGGCACGCTGTTGCTACGCTCGCAGGTTCGAATCCTGCCTCGGGCATGGGTGTATGTGATGTCCTTAGGTTAGTTAGGTTTAAGTAGTTCTAAGTTCTAGGGGCTGATGACCACAGCAGTTGAGTCCCATAGTGCTCAGAGCCATTTGAACCATTTTTTTTTTTTTTGCTGAGAGTATTAGATTAGGAAATGAGACACTTAAAGTAGTAAAGGAGTTTTGCTATTTGGGGAGCAAAATAACTGATGATGGTCGAAGTAGAGAGGATATAAAATGTAGGCTGGCAATGGCAAGGAAAGCGTTTCTGAAGAAGAGAAATTTGTTAACATCGAGTATAGATTTAAATGTCAGGAAGTCATTTCTGAAAGTATTTGTATGGAGTGTAGCCATGTATGGAAGTGAAACATGGACGATAAATATTTTGGACAAGAAGAGAATAGAAGCTTTTGAAATGTGGTGCTACAGAAGAATGCTGAAGATTAGATGGGTAGATCACATAACTAATGAGGAAGTATTGAATAGGATTGGGGAGAAGAGAAGTTTGTGGTACTGCTTAACTAGAAGAAGGGATCGGCTGGTAGGACATGTTCTGAGGCATCAAGGGATCACCAATTTAGTATTGGAGGGCAGTGTGGAGGGTAAAAATCGTAGAGGGAGACCAAGAGATGAATACACTAAGCAGATTCAGAAGGATGTAAGTTGCGGTAGGTACTGGGAGATGAAGAGGCTTGCACAGTATAGAGCAGCATGGCGAGCTGCATCAAAGCAGTCTCAGGACTGAAGACCACAACAACAACAACAGTATTTATCATCGACTGTAGCTAGATAGTGAGATCGCATATGCACTGTGACGTAATTCGGTGACGTTTCTCTTGTCTGATATGTGGTACGTGCAAGATAGCGGCTGAGTATCTTGAGTGACATATAATCCCATCAGCAGTCAGATTACCGCTGTGATACATTTCTGCCTGCCAAAAACCAACAGTGCTCATTCAGTGTGTAAGAACCATTGAGTGACAGAGAGCTATGACGTTGCTGTGGGGAGTGTAGCTGGACAGTACTCTCGCTGTTTAAAGGAGACAGAGCAAAGGTTCATTTCCCATAGCGTGATTTTGACAACTCGCGGTCATGAAACTGAATTCGTATGTCTTCAATTTTAACTCAGTTACTAAATTTTAATGTCGACATTTTTCTACGATGTTAAGGTGAATTTTAGCTATCGAAAGAACTGTGTTTACCATGCATGCGTTTTTTGGTGTTCACGAGCAGAAATGTGCTTCATGACTTAAGTCATTAACGCTGGTCTCTGAAAAAAATAAATCATCTATTTCAGTTACAGCTGGCTGTTCAATATGAAATTCGTAAACAAATATTTCTTGAAATGATAATCAGACAGCATTTTCACCCGTTTACGAATATAAATAGGTAACTAATATTATTAGCTCTCTTAAAAACAAATGTTCCAATGGTTATGAAGAAATCAGTACTACCGTAATTAAATGTTGCTCCTCAGAACTCTGTGACATACCTATTTCCCTTCTGTCACCATTCTCAAAAATAATAGAAGCAATTATGAAAGAAAGGTTTAACAGTTACCCGAAGAAATACAATCTCTTAAGTGAATCACAGTTTGGTTTCCGAAGTGGCAAAAATACGGAGTCAGCCATACTAGAATTCACAAAAGTTGTACCTGACGCTTTTGATAATGGTAAGTGTGCCACAGGCACATTTTTGGATCTTTCTAAGGCGTCTGATACAGTCAAACACAAGATTCTATTAGATAAATTAGAAGCATTAGGAATAAGAAAGATAGCAAATGACTGGTTTCGCTCATACCTAATAGATAGGGTACAAAGAGTACGGATAACACATACTTAAAATAGATCTAAACATTTAGTAAAACAGTTATCAGAGCCAAAATACATTAATATAGAGGTTCCGCGAGGTAGCATATTGGGACCAATACTGTTCCTTATATACATCAATGACTTTCCCAGTAGTGTTACTCATGGTGAAAAAATTCTCTTCGCTGATGGCAGCAATATTATAGTAACTCAGGAAACATGAGAACTCCTTACCTAGAAGGCAAATAAAACTCTCAAGGAAGTTTATGATTGGTCAATAAGCAATAGTGAGACTGAACATAAAGAAAATATGAATTTCAGTTTGAAGAGGAAAAGTGACAATGTTAAATCAAATGTAGATGGCACCTCTGTAGACTGTGTAACAAATGCAAAATTTCTAGGGATGTATATTGATTCTCAGTTGAAGTGGTGTGAACACACAAAGGTACTTGCAAACAGAATGTCATCAGCATGTTATGCACTTAGAATCCTGTCATCAGTGTGTAACATGCAGTGTCTTTTCGTTACATCCTTTCTTTTTTCCTTTTCTAGAAACACTCAACCCCCAAGCTATGCATAGCACGATACTAACACCTCTTCCTCTTTCTGAGCTCAACATCTCATTCGTTATGGAGGGATGCTAACTCAGTTTCTCAGGATAGTGAATGGAAAGTTTCAGTACAGAAAATGGCCCATAGATCACCAGTCTCTGTGTGTGTGTGTGTGTGTGTGTGTGTGTGTGCGTGCGTGTGTGTATGTGTGTGTGTGTGTGTGTGTGTGTGTGTGCGTAGTGAGTGAGTGAAGAGTTATGAAACAATGTGTGTATAGTGTGAAGAGGAAAAGTGACCATGTTAAATGAAATGTAGATGGCACCTCTATAGACTGTGTAACAAACGCAAAATTTCTAGGAATGAATATTGATTCTGAGTTGAAGTGGTGTGAACACACAAAGGTACTTGCAAACAGGATGTCATCAACATGTTATGCACTTAGAATCCTGTCATCAGTGTGTAACATGCAGTGTCTTTTAGTTACATACATTCATATGTGCACTCAATTCATAGCTATGGAATTTTTTTGGGGAAGAAATGCCTATAATATGAACACAATTTTCAAACTTCAGAAAAGAACCATAAGAATAATAACAAAAAATAGTAATCGAGCTCATTGTAAAGATCTGTTCAAAACAATGGGGATTTTAACTGCTGCATGTGAATACATTTACCAGTTAGTTGTAGACGTCGAAAATAACATTGGTAATTACTGCACAAACAGCTCTGTCCAAGACCATGGAACAACAGCTAGACTCAACTTACATTTACCAAGAAAAAATAAACATAAAACTCAAAACAGCATTTTCTACCAAGGAATAAAACTATACAATAAACTACCAACAGAGATTAAAGAAATTACAAAAATACACTTATTTAAAAAGGAAGCTAAAAGGTACCTGTTATGCAATACATTTTATACATTGAAGGATTACTTAGCTAAAAAATGTTATATAAATAAATAAAAATAATAATGATTATAACATATGCAACATTCTGCATTACACCTTCACTTTATGTTTTCTTCCCGTCTTTTTTCCTTTCTGGAAATACTTACCCCCAAGCTAAGCATAGCACAATACTAACACCCCTTCCTCTTTCTGAGCTCAGCATCTCACTCATTATGGAGGGATGCTGACTCAGTTTTTCAGGGCAGCAAATTGGAAGTTGCGGTGCAGAAAATGGCCCAGAGATCACCAGTGTGTGTGTGTGTGTGTGTGTGTGTGTGTAGTGAGTGAAGTGTTATGAAAAATATGTGTATAGTGTGTGCAGTGATAGTGAGATATGAGTGAACAGTGTGGCATTACATTATTTAATAAGTTATTTATAAAAAAAGTATTGTATAGCAGGAGTAAATCTAATGATTGTCTCTAAGTAGAGTTCTGTAAATATATGTGTATACAAACTAGTTTATTTTAAATTGATCTAAATTTGTAAATACTTTGGCATGTCCTATATCCTTGTAAAAAGAGGTCTAGGGATGAATAAAGCTGCTACTACTACTACTACTACTACTGAGTTACTTATGTAATGCATCCCTCCACAGTCGTACTTTTCCAGATAGGCTTAAATATGCAATTGTCAAAAGATTACACAGAAAAGGAGACAAATCATTAGTGGAGAACTTCTGTCCAATTTCATTATTGGCAATATTTTCAAAAGTGTTTGAAGGAGTTATGTACAATAGACTTTATAAACACTTAGTACAGAAAATATTCTCATTCGCAATCAGTTTGGATTTGGGAAAGGATTGTCAACTGATCATGCTATATTCACTTTTACAGATGATATATTAGCATCAATAAATCAAAAGTTACTACCACTTGGAATATTCTGTGAACTGGCTAAAGCTTTGGAGTGTGTTAAGCATGCTTATACAAAAGTTAAAATATTATGAGCTAACAGGAGTAGCAGGCTCATGGTTCTCATCCTGTCTTTTTAATAGAAAACAGTGTGTGTTTGTATCAGGCTTACCACATAACAATAGTCATTCAAAATATGAAATCATCAGACAAGGGGTGCAGTAGAGCTCTATTTTAGGTCCCTTGTTGTTCCTATTATATATTAATGACCTTCCACATGCAGTGTCACAAAACGCAAATTTTGTCTTATTTGCAGATGATACAAGTATTGGTATAAAAAACAGTACCCATGATCTCACTGAGCAATCAGCTAACGAAATATTTGTAAGTATCAATCGGTGGTTCACAGCAAATGGCCTGTCACTGAATTTTTACTAGACTCAGTACATATAGTTTAGTACCTCACAAAGAATATCTGACCCCATACGAGGTTTGTCCGGAAAATACGTATAAAAGTTGAATAATAATTTTATTTTACCATTATTCAGGTATTACAATATGGTCTCCTTCAAAGTACTCGCCCTGAGACGCGATACACGTCTGCCAACGCCGTTTCCACTGTTGATAACATTGCTGAAAGTCTTCAGTTGTGATGTTGTTCAGTTGCCGTGTCGTTTCCGCCTTGATGGCTTCCGCATCTCCCAAGTGCCGCCCCCGAAGCACCATTTTGCATTTCGGGAACATGAAGAAGTCACACGGGGCTAAATCGGGTGAATAAGGCGGGTGGTCTGTCACGGTGATTGAGCTTCGACCCAAAAACTCGCGCACAACGAGCGACGTGTGAGCGGGCGCATTGTCGTGATGAAGGATCCACCTGCCCCCTTTTGCCAACTCCGGTCGAACTCAGGCCACACGAGCTCTGAGACGTGTCAGAACTTCAACGTAAAAATTTCCGTTTACTCTCTGGCCGGGAGGGATAAATTCCTTGTGAACAATGCCCCTAGAATCAAAGAAAACAATCAACATTGTCTTCACATTGGACCTTGATTTTCGCAACTATTTTGTTCTCGGTTCTCCTGCTAGTTTCCATTCCTTACTTTGAGATTTGAGCTCCACATCTAATTCGTAAAACCAGGACTCGTCTCCAGTGATGACTCGGTTGAGAAAGTCCCCTTGTTCCTCTGCTTCCAACCAATCCTCACAGCACTCAACCCTCTTTGCTTTCTGTTCTGGCGACAAGAGCTTCGGTACGATTTTCGCACACAATTTCTTCATTTTTGTTTTTGTGTCAGAATTTGGTAAACGATTGTTTTGGGGATTGACAGCTAGTCAGCAATCATTCTGACTGTCAATCTACGGTCTTTAAGAACACAAGCCCGAATTCGTTCAACATTTGCATCGGAACTTGATGTCGACGGGCGTCCTGGGCAAGGGTCATCGTTCACTTCTTCTCGGCCATCCCGGAACCTTTTTAACCACTTGTTCACGGTTGGTTCCTTCAGAGAATTGTCTCCGTAAACCTGTTTCAAGCACTCAAAAATCTCACGGCTATTCTTGCATAGATTTGCAAGAAACTTGATGTTGACCCGCTGTTCCTCAATCAGAGAGAACTCCATGCCGACGGCACGTGAAAAAGGGTAACTGTCAACAAGCTGCCGCACACTCCCACCTTCACGCAGAGTGCTCTGGCTCGAACTGAGCGTTGATGGGATTGATTACAGCAGTAGTCCTACCTGGCGGTGACTGCAACTTGTAACATAAAGACATTATTCAACTTTTATACGTATTTTTCGGACAAACCTCGTAAGTACAACGGTTTCAAACAATGAAATTAAAGTTGTAGACAGTGTCACATTTTTAGGGCTGCAAATTGGCTACAACCTAAATTGGAAAACTTACACTCTAGACTTAGTGAAACGCCTTAGTTGAGCTACATTTGCAGTACGCATGATAGCAGAAATAAGTGATTTAAAAATGATGAAGTTAGTCTCTTCAGCCTACTCCCATTCACTAATGAGTTAGGGAATCATCCTTTGGAGAGACTCCTCTCACAAAGAGAACATTTTCAGAATTCGGAAAAGAGTCATTAGAACTATATCTGGTGTCAGTCCTAGATCATCATTCAGAGACGTCTTTAAGAAACTCGGTATTTTAACTACTACTTCTCAGTACATATACTCATTGATGTCCTTTGTCATTTCCAACATGTCATTTTTCCACAAAATAGTGCAAAACAGGATTGTAATACCAGAACCAAAATCAATCTGTATAAGGACTAAAAAAGCTTAACATTAGTACAAAAAGGAGTCAAATACATGGATACTCATATATTCAATAACTTACCAGAGCATATCAAAGGTCTTGTAAATGATAAAGATCGGTTTCAGAGTGAATTAAAGAACCTTCTGTTGGCCAACTCCTTCTACGCCATTGACGAATATCTTCACAAGGATTATAGCTCATAATTCTGTCTGCACTAGAATTGTACAATATCCATGTATCCGAGGAAAAAAAAAGCTTTGACTCTTTCCACATCCCAGAGACTCCTCTCCAAGGGATCCATGGAATATGATAAATGTTATGTAATGTAACGCGAACAATCAAGTAACGAAAACCGCAATTTTCGCTATTTTTTTTGACTTAGAAAGGGATCACACTAACCGATTTTATTAGGCGTTCGCCACTGGTCTAGTACACTTTGAGGCTCGTAATATGACTGTTTATTGGCATAAATGAAATGATTCTTCGTTGTACGTTCCCAGAACAGTATTTGCATAACTGAATCATGCTTCATTTAAAGTTTTCTTATTATCGTACATATTATTATTATTTTGAAGTTTTAACAGTTCAAGATTTTACTACGCTGATATTTTTTGTTGAGTTTGTTCTGAATTTGTTACAACTTTTTCCTTAACCGTGAGTGATCGATACAGAGGTTCACTTGAACAGGATGTAAACACATGAATAAATAGAATAAAGAGCGGAGTGCCGTAGAAGGATGGATATATGAAGTGGGAGTCTCAAAGCTGACTGTCGCAAGGGTTGGATGTGGGATCATATTAGGACGACGAGAGTTTTATTGTTAAGAGGACATTACTGTTCTGGCTCCTTCTTCGGGTCAGTAAAGGACATTTTTTTGGCGGACAGTTTAAACAAGGATATGTAGGCGACTGAATAGGAAATAGTCACTATCGATAGAAAAAAAGCGCCTTCGATATTTAGCTGACATATGGAGCTTGTAGTTAATGTGATTTTGTAGAGGTTGTGAGGTCGTGATAAGGTATGTTTTCAAGAACAGCAGTCACAAAACGAGTAATAACCGCTACATTGGGAATAGGAAGCAATCATTTGCTCAGGCGTGCGGGTGCATAGCCTAAATCAGTCGATATAGTCAATAGACAGTTGGCTTGTACTTACCGGATTATGTAGGATGTGATTGGTTACAATTACGGGAGATGTGTGAAACTGAAAGCTGGGACAGTGATTAAACAAGCAGTTGGACTTACAATGAAGTCACGTGGGTGTGAGTTTACAGTTTTAAATTATACAATCGTTGTATGTGAGTACTTCGAACAGGATTCCATGTAGTAAGGGGATCTGGATTCCTATTCTGCATGAAGGTAACCGTATCTTTGCTGGTGATAAATCTTTAGGATTAAATAATTTCATTTAGGTCGTGAACAGCCATGTTTGTGATTATGAGTAAAGCTTTTATAAAATTATCTTGTTTATTTGAACAAGAATAAGAACTTCTTCACAGTAATAATATGTCGGCTAGCGCTAGAACGCAAACATACGTCCATCTGCCACATCAACCAGAATGTAAGAGTTCGATATACTGGTCTGTAAGGATCCTCAGGTGTTTAAAACAAAATCTAAGCGAGAAATCATATGGAAGTATAATAAACGGAATTGTCATGACGTCGAAAATCTATTGTCGTTGTCCACCATGTCAGTTACCCGATACATTACCTTCTGGTGTATTGTGTTCTATTGTTTTCTCGATTCTCTTCATCATTTTTGTACATAGATACAAACTGATACGGGAGAAGTCAGTATTATGAGAAGATGAGATGGTTCAACTTGAATTAATGTAATGATTGTAAACTGTGTATCTATTACATCACTTTGCATACAAAAAAGTTGTAAGCAATCGTATGATCATAGTTTACAACATCGTCTTTTTTGCTCAAAGGATATAAATGTAAAAGACATAAATGTACACTACGTCTTCATACAGTGCTTGTGAATTTACAACAATTAATCTACTTAAATATTTACAGATCTTGCAGTTTCTTTGTAACCATAGTTTACGATTTCAGCTTTTTGTATTAACAACACAATTATGAAAATCGAAAGAGTTTTGCAATTGATATGACATTATGGTTAAAATGTGTGGCAAGATATTCTACTTCTTAATGCTAAACCCCCCCCCCCCCCCCATGAACCATGTACCTTACCGTTGGTGAGGAAGCCTACATGCCTCAGCGATACAGATGGCCGTACCATAGGTGTAACCACAACGGAGGGGTATCTGTTAAGAGGCCAGACAAACGTGTGGTTCCTCAAGAGGGGCAGCAGCCTTTTCAGTAGTTGCAGGGGCAACAGAATGGATGATTGACTGATCTGGCCTTGCAACACTAACCAAAACAGCCTTGCTGTGCTGATACTGCCAACGGCAACAGCCGTAAGTTTTCCCGAGATCATGCAGCCTTACTGTATGGTTAAATGATGATGGCGTCCTCTTGGATAAAATATTCCGGAGGCAAAATAGTCCCCCATTTGGATCTCCGGGTGGAGACTACTCAAGAGGACGTCATTATCAGGAGAAAGAAAACTGGCGTTCTACGGATCGGAGCGTGGAATGTCAGATCCCTTAATCGGGCAGGTAGGTTAGAAAATTTAAAAAGGGAAATGGATAGGTTAAAGTTAGATATAGTGGGGATTAGTGAAGTTTGGGGGCAGGAGGAACAAGACATTTGGGCAGGTGAATAAAGGGTTATAAATGCAAAATCAAATAGGGGTAATGCAGGAGTAGGTTTAATAATGCATAAAAACAGCATAGTGAACGCATTATTTTGGCCTAGATAGACACATAGCCCACACTTACTACAGTAGTACAAGTTTATAAGCCAACTAGCTCTGCAGATGCTGAAGAAATTGATGAAATGTATGATGAGATAAAATAAATTATTCAGGTAGTGAAGGGAGACGAAAATTTAATAGTCATGGGTGACTGGAATTCGAGAGTAGGAAATGGAAGAGAAGGAAATATAGCAGGTGAATATGGATTGGTGGTAAGAAATGAAAGAGGAAGCCATCTGGTAGAATTTTGCACAGAGCATAACTTAATCATAGCTAACGCTTGGTTCAAGAATCGTAAAAGAAGGTTGTATACATTGAAGAATCCTGGAGATACTAGAAGGTATCAGATAGATTATATAATGGTAAGACAGAGATATAGGAACCAGGTTTTAAATTGTAAGACATTTCCAGGGGCAGACCACAATCTATTGGTTATGAATTGTAGATTAAAACTGAAGACACTGCAAAAAGTTGGGAATTTAAGGAGATGGGACATCTACATCTACATCCATACTCCACAAGCCACCTGACGGTGTGTGGCGGAGGGTACCTTCAGTACCTCTATCGTTTCTCCCTTCTATTCCAGTCTCGTATTGTTCGTGGAAAGAAGGATTGTCGGTATGCCTCTGTGTGGGCTCTAATCTCTCTGATTTTACCCTCATGGTCTCTTCGCGAGATATACGTAGGAGGGAGCAATATACTGCTTGACTCTTCGGTGAACGTATGTTCTCGAAACTTTGACAAAAGCCCGTATCGAGCTACTGAGCGTCTCTCCTGCAGAGTCTTCCACTGGAGTTTATCTATCATCTCCGTAACGCTTTCGCGATTACTAAATGATCCTGTAACGAAGCGCGCTGCTCTCCGTTGGATCTTCTCTATGTCTTGTATCAACCCTATCTGGTACGGATCCCACACTGCTGAGCAGTATTCAAGCAGTGGGCGAACAAGCGTACTGTAACCTACTTCCTTTGTTTTCGGATTGCATTTCCTTAGGATTCTTCCAATGAATCTCAGTCTGGCATCTGCTTTACCGACGATCAACATTATATGATCATTCCATTTTAAATCACTCCTAATGCGTACTCCCAGATAATTTATGGTATTAACTGCTTCCAGTTGCTGACCTGCTATTTTGTAGCTAAATGGTAAAGGATCTGTCTTTCTGTGTATTCGCAGCACATTACACTTGTCTACATTGAGATTCAATTGCCATTCCCTGCACCATGCGTCAATTCGCTGCAGATCCTCCTGCATTTCAGTACAATTTTCCATTGTTACAACCTCTCGATACACCACAGCATCATCTGCAAAAAGCCTCAGTGAACATCCGATGTCATCCACCAGGTCATTTATGTATATTGCGAATAGCAACGGTCCTATGACACTCCCCTGCGGCACACCTGAAATCACTCTTACTTCGGAAGACTTCTCTCCATTGAGAATAACATGCTGCGTCCTGTTATCTAGGAACTCCTCAATCCAATCACACAATTGGTCTGATAGTCCATATGCTCTTACTTTGTTCATTATATGACTGTGGGGAACTGTATCGAACGCCTTGCGGAAGTCAAGAAACACGGCATCTACCTGTGAAACCGTGTCTATGGCCCTCTGAGTCTCGTGGACGAATAGCGCGAGCTGGGTTTCACATGACCGTCTTTTTCGAAACCCATGCTGATTCCTACAGAGTAGATTTCTAGTCTCCAGAAAAGTCATTATACTCGAACACAATACGTGTTCCAAAATTCTACAACTGATCGACGTTAGAGATATAGGTCTATAGTTTTGCACATCTGTTCGACGTCCCTTCTTGAAAACGGGGATGACCTGCGCCCTTTTCCAATCCTTTGGAACGCTACGCTCTTCTAGAGACCTACGGTACACCGCTGCAAGAAGGGGGGCAAGTTCCTTCGCGTACTCTGTGTAAAATTGAACTGGTATCCCATCAGGTCCAGAGGCCTTTCCTCTTTTGAGCGATTTTAATTGTTTCTCTATCCCTCTGTCGTCTATTTCGATATCTACCATTTTGTCATCTGTGCGACAATCTAGAGAAGGAACTACAGTGCAATCTTCCTCTGTGAAACAACTTTGGAAAAAGACATTTAGTATTTCGGCCTTTAGTCTGTCATCCTCTGTTTCAGTACCATTTTGGTCACAGAGTGTGTGGACATTTTGTTTTGATCCACCTACCGCTTTGACATAAGACCAAAATTTCTTATGATTTTCTGCCAAGTCAGTACATACAACTTTACTTTCGAATTCATTGAACGCCTCTCGCATAGCCCTCCTCACACTACATTTCGATTCGCGTAATTTTTGTTTGTCTGCAAGGCTTTGGCTATGTTTATGTTTGCTGTGAAGTTCCCTTTGCTTCCGCAGCAGTTTTCTAACTCGGTTGTTGTACCACTGTGGCTCTTTTACATCTCTTACGATCTTGCTTGGCACATACTCATCTAACGCATAATGTACGACGGTTTTGAACTTTGTCCACTGATCCTCAACACTTTCTGTACTTGAGACAAAACTTTTGTGTTGAGCCAACAGGTACTCTGAAATCTGCTTTTTGTCACTTTTTCTAAACAGAAAAATCTTCCTACCGTTTTTAATATTCCTATTTACGGCTGAAATCATCGATGCCGTAACCGCTTTATGATCGATGATTCCCTGTTCTGCGTTAACTTTTTCAAATAGTTCGGGTCTGTTTGTCACCAGAAGGTCTAATATGTTATTGCCACGAGTCGGTCCTCTGTTTAACTGCTCAAGGTAGTTTTCAGATAAAGCACTTAAAAAAATTTCACTGGATTCTTTGTCCCTGCCACCCGTTATGAACGTTTGAGTCTCCCAGTCTATATCCGGCAAATTAAAATCTCCACCCAGAACCTGGATAAACTGAAAGAATCGGAGGTTGTACAGGGTTGCAGGGAGAGCATAAGGGAATAATTGACAGGAATGGGGGAAAGAAATACAGTGGAAGAAGAATGGGCAGTTTTGAGGGATGATATAGTGAAGGCAGTAGAGGATCAAATAGGTAAAAAGACGATGGCTAGTAGAAACCCTTGGGTAACAGAAGAAATATTGAATTTAATTGATGAAAGGAGAAAATATAAAAATGCAGTAAATGAAGCAGGCAAAAAGGAATACAAACGTCTCAAAAATGAGATCGACACTAAGTGCTAAATGGCTAAGCAGGGATAGCTAGAGGACAAATGTAAGGATGTAGAGGCTTATCTCCCTAGGGGTAAGATAAATACAGCCTACAGGAAAATTAAAGAGACCTTTGGAGAAAAGAGAACCACTTGCATGAATATCAAGAGTTTAGATGGAGACCCAGTTCTAAGCAAAGAAGGGAAAGCAGAAAGGTGGAAGTAGTATATAGAGGGTCTATACAAGGGCAATGTACTTGAGGACAATACTATGGAAATGGAAGAGGATGTAGATGAAGATGAAATGGGAGATACGATACTGCGTGAAGAGTTTGATAGAGCACTGAAAGACCTAAGTCGAAACAAGGCCCCGGGAGTAGGCAACATTCCATTAGAACTACTGACAGGCTTGGGAGAGCCAGCCCTGACAAAACTCTACCAAATGGTGAGCAAAATGTATGAGACAGGCGAAATACCCTCAGACTTCAAGAAGAATATAATAATTCCAATCCCAAAAAAAGCAGGTGTTGACAGATGTGAAAATTACCGAACTATCAGTTTAATAAGTCACAGCTGCAAAATACTAACGCGAATTCTTTACAGCCGAATGGAAAAACTGGTAGAAGCCGACCTCGGGGAAGATCAGTTTGGATTCCGTAGAAATGTTGGAACACGTGAGTCAATACTGACCGTTATACTTATCTTAGAAAATAGGTTAAGAAAAGGCAAACCTACGTCTGTAGCGTTTGTAGACTTGGAGAAAGCTTTCGACAATGTTGACTAGAATACTCTCTTTCAAATTCTGAAGGTTGCAGGGGTAAAATACAGGGAGCGAAAGGCTATTTACAATTTGTACAGAAACCAGATGGCGGTTATTAGAGTTGACGGACATGAAAGGGAAGCACTGGTTGGGAAGGGAGTTAGACAGGGTTGTAGCCTCTCCCCGATGTTATTCAATTGAGCAAGCAATTAAAGGAAACATAAGAAAAATTCGGAGTAGGTATTAAAATCCATGGAGAAGAAATAAAAACTCTGTAGTTCGCCGATGACATTGTAATTCTGTCAGAGACAGCAAAAGACTGGGAAGAGCAGTTGAACGGAATGGAGAGTGTCTTGAAAGGAGGATATAAAATGAACATCAACAAAAGCAAAACGTGGATAATGGAATGTAGTCGAATTAAGTCGGGTGATGCTGAGGGAATTAGATTAGGAAATGAGACACTTAAAGTACTAAATGAGTTTTGCTATTTGGGGAGAAAAATAACTGATGATGTTCGAAGTAGAGAGGATATAAAATGTAGACTGGCAATGGCAAGGAAAGCGTTTCTGAAGAAGAGAAATTTGTTAACATCGAGTGTAGATTTAAGTGTCAGGAAGTCGTTTCTGAAAGTATTTGTATGGTGTGTAGCCATGTATGGAAGTGAAACATGGACGATAAATAGATTGGACAAGAAGATAATAGAAGCTTTTGAAATGTGGTGCTACAGAAGCATGCTGAAGATTAGATGGGTAGATCACGTAACTAATGAGGAGGTATTGAACAGAATTGGGGAGAGGAGGAGTTTGTGGTGCAACTTGACAAGATGGAGGGACAGGTTGGTAGGACATGTTCTGAGGCATCAAGGGATCACAAATTTAGTACAGGAGGGCAGCGTGGAGGGTAAAAATTGTAGAGGGGGCCAACTAAGCAGATTCAGAAGGATGTAGATTGCAGTAAGTACTGGGAGATGAAGAAGCTTGCACAGGATAGAGTATCACGGAGAGCTGCATCAAACCAGCCTCAGGACTGAAGATCACAACAACAACAACAACAACAACAATGCTAAGAAATATTTTTTAGACTGTTAGAACATTTAGCGAGAAGACAATTGTGCACAGATCCTTGAATTTACCAGGCTGTTTTACTATTTCAAAACTTACAAAATTTATACGTATTTTTCGCTGTCATTATTTATGACAACAAAAATGATAACATTTAGGTGTTAAACTCTTAGATACTCAGCTATACCATAAAACGTCAGCAACAGGTAGGTATGAATAGCTGTTTTAAATGCTGATATATTTTCGATCATTTCGATGGCACAAGGTAGTTCGTTCTAGAGCTTGTTTTCTGTTTCAAGTGGTTCCTTTTGTTTCAGTGTACTGCGCACTGTAATCTGTGTAGGTTCATAGTAACTGTTTTTGGGCATTTATTATTAGACTGCTTGCAGAAAGTCAGTTTCTAATGTCTGAAGTGAATAATTAGATTTCATTCTGCAAGTCTTGTTCAGGTGTTCCTTTGGTTAACACACTTGTGTTATCAGAAAATGTAATATAGGAGGGTCACTCCTAGAGGAATGCACACTATTTTTGTAAAAATACAGTTTTCATTCTGCATTTGTAAAAGTTTTACAGTGTGTAGATACATCCTTCCACCTTCCTTTCAAACTTATTTCAACCTGTTCCCACGAGTGGCGCCATCACAGCATGTCTTCAGGATGGCTGCTACATTGGACGTTCGGCAGAAACAACGTGCTGTCATAGAATTCCAGTGCTGTGAAAACGAAACAGTGGGAAACATCCACAAGAGGTTGAAAAAGGTGTATGAAGATGCTGCTGTCGAGAACTGTGGCAGGTGATGAAACATGGCTCCATCACGTTTCACCAGAGATGAAGAGGCAATCAATGGAGTGGCATCATGCAAATTCACCCAAGAAAAAAAATTCAAAACCATACCTTGTGCTGGAAAAGTTATGGTTATTGTGTTTTTCGATTCTGAAGGACTCTTGCTTGTGGACATCATGCCAATTGGAACCACCATAAATTCTGATGCATATGTGACGACACTGAAGAAACTTCAAGCTCGACTGAGTCGTGTTCGACCACATCGGCAAAAGCAGGATGTTTTGCTGTTGCTCGACATTGCACGGCCACATGTCAGTCAAAAAACCATGGAAGCGATCACAAAACTCGGATGGACAACACTGAAACACCCGCCTTACGGTCCTGACCTGGCTCCATGTGACTATCATCTCTTTGGGAAACTGAAAGACTCTCTTCGTGGAACAAGGTTTGAAGATGATGACTCCCTTGTGCACGCTGCCAAACAGTGGCTCCAACAGGCTGGTCCAGAATTTTACTGTGCGGGTATACAGGCGCTGGTTCCAAGATGGCGTAAGGCAGTTGAGAGGGATGGAAATTATGTGGAGACATGAAAATATTTTTCCTAAAGAATGCATCTACACACTGTGAAACTTTCAAACATGTAGAATAAAAGATGGATTAAAAAATAGTGTGCATTTCTTTTGGAGTTACCCTCGTACTTGTTGTTTGGTTGGTTGTTTGGGGAAGGAGACCAGACAGCGTGGTCATCGGTCTCATCGAATTAGGGAAGGATGGGGAAGGAAGTCGGCCGTGCCCTTTCAGAGGAACCATCCCGGCATTTGCCTGGAGTGCCCTCGTGCTTGTGATGTGCCCTGGTTGGTTCCAGTTAATTTACTTGGAGCAAAGACAAAATTGGTCCCATAACGACGCCTTGTCGTACACTATACTTAAGAGACAGCTTTTCCGAGGGACAGGTCATGTTATTCCCTCCTTGGAGTCTGGTTCAACTACTTGTTTCCTGTTTGGTAAGAAAGATGTTGTGACTTACGACATCAAATGCCTTTCAGAGGTCTAGAAAAATTGCAAAAATATGCTCCTCATTGTCAACTGCATTTAAAGTTTCATTCAGGAACCGTAATAGTGGCCATCTCAGTATATGTGAATTGACCAAACCCATGCTGAGAATCTAAGAAATAGTTATTTTTTCTATAAAGTTTGTTAATCTCTCACTGTAGTTTTTCTTCATTATTTTGGAAAACCCAGATAGGACTGATGTCGGCCTATAGTTGAATACATCTGTTTTTATTCCTTTTTTGGATGGGCTTCACTTTGACTGTTTTCAATTTTTTTGGCAATGCACTCTCTGAGAACGAACAGTTGCAGATGTGAAATAGAGGTCTGGCTATGGAGGGACCAAAGTTCTGTATAATAAAGTTAGATATATTGTCTATACCAAAGGAGTGTTTTGATTCGAGTTCCTCAATCGCATCTAGTATCTCCTTTTCACTAGTCATTTATAGGTATCGAGTCTTACTGTTTGACCCATATCTGAACTGGTTCATTACTGCACACTATGAGTTTTGCTGTATGAAGATTTCTGCTACCTGTGTGAAGTATGAATTAAACTTATTTGTAATTTTTCTGGGATCTGATAACAGAGCTGAGGTTCCTGAGACGTTAATACTTTGGAATTCTGGATGTTCTACTGCGGTCTTCCTTCTTACAGTATTCTAGTTGTTTTTATTTTATTTTCAGGGCTTTTTATATATCTGTCATTTTCTATTGTTGTCGTTGTTTTAAGATCCTGCTGGGGATTTTCTTGTGGGACTGGAAATATGTATCAAGTGTTCTCATCAGAAATGCCAGCTTGCGACATCATTCTGATTATGCTTTAAAGTGTAAAGGATTATTATTTCATTCGTAAGTGTACTCGTTCAAGGGATATTTTTTTTATGTTCATGAACTTTGGTTGTCCTGTTTACCTTTACAGTAGCGGTTTTGATTTTTATCATTTGAAATTAGATCTCCTATCAGTGCACTCGAAAAGTTGACTGGGTGAGCGCTATGAGAAGGAAAGATTAACGATGTGAAATGCGTCGTATAGCTGATCGAATATCAATGAAAGACCAGGGAAAACATTTAAAAATCCCTTCTTGACGCTGTGTTATTCAAGAAAGTACTGTAACATTTTCTGTTTAAAACAACTGCCGTGTTCACACGACAGAAATTAAGAACAAGAAGCAAGAAACAGTACTTTGCTAATGTCTAAGGGCATGTGATACGGTTTCGCTGGCTTCAACGCAACTCACAGCGCAAACCTGCATTCTGCCCCCCCCCCCATTCCCCCACCATTATTAAACTTCCACGAGAAACCATTGCAAAACATTAATATCGCAGATGAGGTCTGCTCTAAATGTGTTTTTTCTTACTGTCTCTGTATAATTGAAAAGGTTCGGCGCGTGGGATGTTACAAGGGATGTTCTTGGATATGCTATTTGTAGTGCTCCACACCCAAGACCACGTAATATCTGAAACTGAATTTATTATGTAAAAACAAGACGTTCAAATCTTTATTTGTAAATTTGGCTATTGATTCTGCTGTTGCATGCATACACAAATCTGAGCCTGAGATATGCTGCGCGTAGTTGTTTCTTGCTTCCTCAATACAGGGAATTTGTCAGATTTGTATATGCATACGTTAAAAGTAATATTCGTATCCTTCTTGTGACCAGATACGTGATTATTGATTGCAAATATTGTGGAATAATTAAAGTTTTTGCTAATCAAGCTGCCAAAGGAAAAGAAAGATAAAAGTAAAGTTTGTCAGTGTGTGAATCGTCGACTTTCAGGGTATAGTAAATTAAAAGGTTTTTTTTATTTCTTGCACTTTTTACACCGTTTAAGGTGAAATTTCTATGAACAAGAAAAAGGGGAGTAATTGCAACAGTAGTTGTGACCATGCATTACACTCTGCATGGTTCGCAATATTGTTTCTAATTATTTTAGCATGTTGCTGGATGCATAATATTCATGCACTTGCAGCGGCAAGACGATTTAAGTTGTCTATCGCGTGCAGGGGCATTACAGTATAATTGTTAAGAGATGTTAGCGAATATTTTAAAAATCGCAGTCAGATACAAGAAAATTGATTTTTCATGATTTATAGGAAGAGTAATTAATTTGGTTTTTGTTCTCTGTCAGAATACTGAAGTGCTCGATGTAGGAAGTTACAAAAAATGTTTGAAAACTGACATATCAGAGGAAGCGTTTTCATAATGCAAGTTGTACAGCTACATATCAAATTTTATGATAACGATAATAAAGTTTCACTCGATAGCATAGCAATTTTTAGAGAAAAAGTATAGATAACGATAATATTTTCAGAGATTGATCTTTCCGCACGTCTGTTGCCGTATATAATTTTTGATAATAACATTTTCACCAGCCTTATAACAATAATTCTTTCATGATCAAACTTTCACGAGGTTTCGTTGGACGATTTCACAGTTGGAGATGTTTCATCTTGCTGTTGCATTACATCAGTAGTTGTTGCATAGCATTTTTGTTGCTTGCACGCTGCTCCGCATTAATTGAAAATTTTTATTTCAGCCGTTTTCTGGTTCATAATTTGTTTATTTTGTAACAGTGAGGTTAATAGTTTTGTGTTAAGATAATGGTTTCTCATTTTTGCGTCATTTTGTTTACTGGTACAGCGGCAATGAAAACTAGAGCACAGGCAGGAATGGATAAGATTGTAGAAGTAGCTCCAGACGAACCTTCCGAAAATTTGAGACATAGAAAATTCTGCTCAGTATGATGAAGTCAGGGAACTCTCGAACAAAACTGAGTATAATAAGAGTACAGGCTATTATTTGCCAATCATCCGCGACGAACTGCAGAGAACTACACCCATTTTAGGAGGACAAAATACTGTGACACAGTCCGATTTTGTTATTAAGAGTTTCAGTTATGGCTTCTACTTCTACAGAGCGCATTAATTTTTTCTTCCCTTCTTTTAATAATAGTGTTACACAATTAATACTAGCTCAACTCGATGAGATTAGGAAATCCAATAATTAGAGAATTTAATAACGAGATCAAAAAATCTTAAACACGAATTTCGTGCAGAGATCAGAGAATCTAGTAACAAACAGGAAGAGAACTTCAAATTGTTTCGGAATGAGATTAAGGACAATTTAAATAGTAAGTTGGAGGCAATGTCGGAAATGTTGAACACTCAGGTATGCGAGGAACTCAAGATTAATAACCCTGAGTCCAGGATTGACCATGTACAGTCTGTTGACATTGTTCAGTTGAGACAACAGACGTCACAATAAGAATTGCCAATAGAGGAGTTAGAACAAAAGTTCATGTCATTACAGTTACAGAATAACCATGAAGTTTCAGAGACGCAAACTTAGTTGATCGCAGCTGCAAAACGAGTTGAAGAATTATCCGACAGACAGCTGCAAACGAACAATGAATCAGATAAAAGGTCATACGGCACTCAGCCGATTTCGTTCGCTGATACCGAAAAATCTCAGTCCCTACCACGTTTTAAAGAAGGACAGATGACGATTAAGCAGCAAAATAAAGGTGACTTGAGGAAGATACACAAGAACAGCTTGCTCGTACCGAAGAAAAGATCGGTCGCGAAAACGATAGCAGTTGGTTCAATAATTACGTTGGAAATCGTAATGAACGCACTAATTTTGGAAATGCTACTCATTTCCTCGTAAACGTGATATGTTTGCAGGGCACAATGACTGGAATTCAAGTTACGGTATGAGAAAAGACTCATCCGTTCACGAAAACAATAGTTTTGACTACAGACATTTTCTCACACTTAGGAAATTTACAATTTTTCGTAATGGCGGCAGTGAAATTCCCCAAGGGAGTGGTTACAACAATTTGATTATTCTTTGTCACCAACATGGCCAATTGGCAGCAAACTAGAATTTATTTGCAGTTATCTCTAAGGAGAACCTGTGATAAGAATGAGATCGTTAGCACGTGAATGTCATACGTACAGTGATTTTTATCACTCATTACCGTCCGCTTACTGGTCTGAAACGACACAAGACCGCGTGAAACATAACTCTATCATGATGAAAAATTATGAACAATCGAATTTCTCAATTCTTGTACAGTACTTTCAAAACATGATGCGCATGAACAGATATTTAACCATCCGTACAATCCCTCGGAATTCATCTGCATTTGTTTGAGCAAATTACCTATCAGATTGCGCCACATGGTTTTAGCAGGACGTTGTAATCATGACTTGGAAGCTGTCCAAGCTCTTTTGTAAGAACTTCAATTCGACCAACACTGATTACACTCACAGAAATGATAGTAATCAGTATTGGGAAAATTACCGTCCGCGGTGAAATTGAAAACGTAGATGGAATTCGCTTGAACGGTATGATGAGAGACCTGACGAAGACAGGCGTGATGTCACACATTATCCCTAGAATACAGATTACAGGCGCTCGAGAAACGCTTCTCGTGACCGTCGGAATTATCAATACAGGAACAGAGATCGCGTATCGCGTGGGCATAGACGTTATGGCAATGTAGACAGTTTCAGACGCAATGATAATGACAGAGTAAATCTAAATTGGCGTGACCTCACAAATTCTTGTTCTGAAACTGTAGAAATTCAGGGCATCGACCCCACGTGACACTAGCACTAACATTAATTATGTAAGACGAAATAATTATGATGATAGTTCAAATCAAAACTGGTGTGATCGTAGAAATTCAAATTCGGAACGTGGTATATCTGTAGAAATCAGAACGCCCAAGCCACGCAACAGGTCTAGACAAAACAAACCGACACAACAATGACTAGCAGCCACTCTTGCAAACGAAGAGCTTGTAGTTGCCGACAGCTTACATGCGAACCGTATTAACTTTGTAGGTTTTGATGACATTAGGGTTGTATATCTAATTGTAAAAATATCCATAGGAAACATTTCGCTTTCTGCTGTATTTGATTCTGGTAACCCTGTTAATGTGATTTGTGAGACAATACTTAGTAAATATGCTCAATCATCTGTTTGTCCAACTTTGCCAGTATTAAGAACTAAATTGAAAGGAGTGGTTCAAGGAAAGAGTGTAGATGTACATAATCAGACTTCGTTAGTTTTCATGTGTGAGTGACAAGTTTTCTGAGAAATTTCTGATCGTTCCTCGTTTGTCAACAGAAAGAATTTTGACTGTAGAGTCTCTACGAGAATATAAAACGATGTTAAAGTTTTGCGCCGCTGAAGCAATGTTACAAGTAAATCATGTACCAGTAACACTTAAATTTCAAGGATAGCTGACAAAGCAAGAAAAAAATTTGAACTGTTTGCGTTTTCTCTTTCTGTTCGAGGCACAATACTCACTGAACTTGTCTGAAGGTTGCATTTCATTGTGTAGCTGGACAACCTATTAGCAGAGAACAGTTAATTAAAAAGAAAGTACACAGAGATGAAATAGATTCTGATGCAGATACACATGAATTATTCGAAATTTTAAGATCATATCCTGAAGGTCTTTCTCACAAGACAGAAATATGAATTCAAAGTTAAGGAACTTAAATTTTTTTGTAACATCTTACATTATTCCGTTTACATAGTGAAAAATTCAAACAGGAGGTACAATCGAACATTATTGTGAGTTCATACAACAGCCCATTACCTGATGTTAAAAAGAAGAATGATTCTATTAGACTTTTTTTCAATTTCAGACAGATCAACACTATAATACTAGCAGAAACACTTCGGCCACGAAGTGCAGGAAACAAGACAGGTTATCTCTGTTTTGAAAATTTAGAAACTTACCATTTGGTCTCCATGTTTCATCAGTTGCATTTATGTGAGGTCTGTATACTATCTTATCAAATCATCTGAAACTCAGGGGTACTACATTTGTTGTTGACATTTTGATTGCTGGAAACGTTCGTGGACAGAACACAGCCAAGTACTGAGCGAACTATTACAGATATTTCTTGAGCAAGGAATTACAGTCAATTTGGAAAAATCAGAGTTTGTTAAAACTCAAATTAAATTTCGTGACTGCATTCTCTCTACAAGGTTATCTTATCCGATTTAGAGAAACTGAAAGCAACTGAAGAAATGCCTGTATCTACAAACAAATCACAACTTAGATGGTATTTAGATCCTTTAAACTTTTAACGACGTTTCGTCAACTTAAGGAGCTTGTCTACATCTAGAATATGTCAACTCGCAAGTAAAGACACAGTATGGGACTGGGATAATGTCGTCCAGACCGAGTATGATGATCTGAAAACTGCACTACTTAATGCATCCATATTATCACATCCTGATTTATCTTTTGGTTTTTGCCTTTCGACGGATAGCTCGGAATCTGGTCTTGGTGTACACTTGTATCAAGTAGTTACGGAAAATGGAATATTCACACACAAAAGTATAGCTTTTGCCAGCCGAGTCTTAACCAAAGGCGAACGTAAATATTCTGTCACCGAGATTACGCGTTAGCCATAGTTCGGTTACTTGATAAATTTCGTTACGTTCTACGAGATAAACACAATAAGATAAACACCGATCATCGGGAACCTCAGTTCCTTATGACAGCTAGACTAAATCAGGAGTTTTTCCTTCAGGAATTCAGTTTCACTGTGATTTACATTACAAGTTCAGAAAACATTATTGCTGATGCACTTTCCGTGCACCTGTTGGTCTAGACCAAAGTAATGAGGAAGATGGAATAGAAATAATTTTAGTCTGTGATATATGCAAAAAGTTACCTTTGAAAACTTTCTTTTATCTTCATTATGTGATATCGCTCATGAACAGGAGAAAGATCCAATCTGGAAAGACATAAGAGATAAATGGGAAAACAAATCAAATATTGAGATATGACAGTTTCACTTTGTACATAGCTACATTTTATTCAGACGTATATGTCCTGACAGCCCTATTTTGTATTTGTACTTCCCAAAAGAACTCGTAAGCAAACTGATTTGGTACACACTTACGCACACTTTGGTGTTAAGGAAAGTTTTCAGAAATTACAGGATACAATCTTACTTGAACAATATGGGAAACCAAATTCTTACAGTCTTGGCAAAATGCAAACTGTGCCAAAAGGCAAAACCACCTACACTTACGCATAGAACACCACTATTATGGGTCATTCCTGTAAAACTAAGAGAATCAATGGGCACTGACATTTTCTGTCCAGTTACGAGATCTAAACATGGTCATTCATTTATTTTTGTAAATGTTGAGCTTATCTTTAAATTTGTGTCATTCACACCTTTACGGAAAGCAGCTGCAAAAGCATTCGTAAATAATTTTGTGAAAGAAGTAGGGCCTGTTGACAAAGTAATTTCTAATAATGCCCCACAATTTCTTTATAATACATGGGTAAGAACTTTGAAATGTAGAAAAATTAACCGAATATTTAGATCACGTTTTATGCCACCGTGTAACCCTTCTGAAAGCATTAGGTAAACTTTGCAGTTGTATTGCTATCGTCAACACACAAACTGGGATTTGCACTTGTCGGGTTTTCAAAATATCGTTAACGAACTAATAATGATTCTTCAACTTGGTCTCCACTCCCTGTATAAAAGAACGAAACACCACCAGATCGTATAAAACAATTAATAGGCTTGCCTACCCAGCGACGTTTAAAACACTGTAAAGTAATCAATTTTGCATCCCATAACATCAAGAAATCCTCAGAGAAAAGGGAGAAGCCACGAGCGAACATCAGGAATTTAGAGGTAGGTCAGAAAGTGTCGCTTAAATCGCATCGTTTATTTCATAAAGGAAAGTCTTAAAGTAGAAAGCTATTCTTGGTGTATGAAAGTCCTCTTCGCATACTCTGAAACGCACATGCCAATACTATGGACCTTGAAAAACTGTGCACACTTAAATCAAGAGTAAACATTTGCAGTGGCGAGCATTGGTAGCCCTGCTGTTGCATTGCATTTTCCTACTATAGTTTTCAGGATTTCTTCGCACTCTTCAACTAAGCTCCACATTAGTCAATATAGCTTTTACTATCAGTTATTTGATAGAAAGTTTTAATAAATAATGACTACGTACGATTTGTGTTATCTGAAGAAAAAGACTTTGAATTTGTTAAGCATAATGTGACAAGGTGATAATACAGACAAAGTAGACAATTTTTTGCCTCTATATTTGCATTATGACAGTATGGAACGATTTGCCATCTGTGAACAGTTTGTACACAGCTGGTATAATTCTGCATTCACCGGTGAACAATCTGACTGAAATGTAAACCTGTTACGTTACTTCCTGAGTTTGGAACTCTTCTTTTGAGATCTTACTATAGCAGAGTACACTTGGTTTTGAGTTTGATAGTTTGCACATACAATGAAGTTTCTTGTGACGTGGATTTTGCTTTATTTTTAACAGAGAGAATGTTGTGTTATTTTTGAGGAAGGTAAATGAAATGACATTTTCTATAGGTACATTTTTGTGAAGTGACTTATGAATTCTAGAGGCATAGGTAACTACTGACTTTATTTTAGATAAGAGATTGTTTATGAGCGGTTCTGAATTCAGAACGGTATTTCTGATGGGCAACAGTTTAATTAGGAACATTTCTGATTCATGCTTGTTCTGCTATTTAGAAAGTATCTTGAAGAGTGATAATTTCAGAGTCGTATGCATACACTGGATGAATCTAAGGAATCCTTCACGATATGGATATGGAATATGATGAGGAATTTTGCTTAAGGACTGCCATGTAAGGCTTATGATGTTATTATGGTTTATTACAGTGCAACTGTGGTATATTATGGTACAATTATGGTATAGTATTGAAGTGAATTATGATTTGTAGGAGATTATGCTGATGGTTAATGAAATAAGCTGTTCTGAGGAAGACACATGAGGCATTAAATATGATTTAGTGAGGAAGCACTTTTTTGCAAGTATTAATGGAACAAGACGAGGTCAGAAATGTGAACAGTGATATTTTCGAGAGAGATTTATTTCGTCATTAAAGAATTTCGGAGAGGACAGTATTCTTGTTACTGATGAGATGTAGAGGGTGATAATTATTGAACTATATGAAATAAAATCGTCATAATTTCTGAACGGTTTGCATTAGGACGTTCAAACTGCACGGTTAGACTCAGGGCATGATGGGAATTAGCAAGCGCACGCACTTTGTTGTTCTCGGCCATTTGCACGTGAAACTGTCACGGTACAGCGAGCCTGAGCGTATAGCGCTTGTGAAGGCCTACTATGCGTGCAATAACAGCCCAACTGCTGCTCAAAGGAAGTTTGAGACCGAGTCCAAGGTGAAGACTGCCGGTCCAAGTGTGCTAACAACCATGAATTTGATTCGTAAGTTTGAAAGAAACGGTAGTGTTCGTAATGACAGTTTTGGCAATGTCAGTCGTCCAAAAAGGGTGAAAACGCCTGAAAACATCGAGGAGACACGCGCTGTGCTTCAGACCAGCCACAGGAAATCGCTCAGACGAGCTGCACAACAGTTGGGAACCAACTGGGAGACACTACTACAAATTATTGTTGAAGACCTACATCTCTTCCCATAGAAAATTCAAACCCATCAGCCATAAAGCCCCAAGGCAATGGAACAGCAGTTGTGTTTCGCCAACACTATTGTCCACAGAAATGATAAACTGGACTTTTATGTGAATACTGTTTGGTTTTAGGGACGAAGCCAACTGCAACTCTCATTTGGATCGGTTCATCGATAAGCAAAATTGGCGCAATTGGGGGACTGAGAATCCGCATTTCGCGTTAGAGAACTCTCTTCACCCTCAACGGGTGACTGTGCGATGTGCAATTCCCAGTCACAGAATAATCGGTGTGATATTCCTTGATGGCACAGTGACTACCGAATGGTACATAAAGATTTTGGAAGATGATTTCATTCTCATAGTCCAAAGTGACACTGATTTCGACAAGATGTGGTTCACGCAGGATGGAGCTGACCCCATCGCAGCTAAAGAGTGTTTGATGTCCTGGATGAATACCTTGGGGACCGCATTCTGGCTCGGGGGTACCTAGAGACCACTGGCATGGGCCTCGCTAGGCCGCCATATTCTCCAGATCTGAACAAATGCGACTTCTTTTTGTGGGGCTATATTAAAGACAATGCGTACAGCAGTAATTCCAAAACCATTTATGCGCTGAAAACAGCCATTCAGGAGGTCATCGACAGAATCGATGTTCAGAGACTTCAGCACGTCATGCAGAATTTCGCTCTTCGTCTGCGCCACATCATCGCCAATGATGGCAGGCATGCCGAACATGTCATAACCTAAACCCGAATATCTGTAGTAATGTTTACATGTTGAATAAAGTGTATGCCTGCCGTAGTTTGTAACTAATTCACTTTTTTTATATAGTTCGACAATTGTCACCCTGTATTATGACGTGTAAGATCTACCGATTATGGAAAGCACACGAGAATCACTGTTTGAGATACCAATATTATCTTCTATATACATTGTAAACTCCAGAAAACACAAAACTTTTACCAGTATGGAATACCAGCGCTTGCATATGACGTATTTCCTCTTCATCCATTTGGGGATGAGAATGCATATGTGGATACACCTGTCGAGTAGTGAGCTTGAATGGCTTTACAAAGACTTTTTTTCCTCTACAGCTGAATTGTGTGATGTACGTGTGAGATGAAGTTTCTAGCTTCGTGAAGTTGTGAAATGAAACTGTCTCAGTGAAATACTTTGGTTATCCAGTTATTACTGTTTGTACTTACTGTGCCGGCCATTGTGGCCGAGCGGTTCTAGGCGCGTCAATCTGGAACCGCGCTGCTGCTACGGTCGCAGGTTCGAATCCTGCCTTGGGCATGGATGTGTGTGATGTCCTTAGGTTAGTTAGGTTTATGTAGTTCTAAGTATAGGGGACTGATGACCTCAGACATTGAAGTCCCATAGTGCTCAGAGCCATTTGAACCATTTGTACTTAGTGTACTTTGTTTTTTGTACGTGACATGAACACAATCGAATTTACGCCATTGCAGAAGTAATAAAAAACACAGAACTGTGTGGATTTTTAACAACTAAAGAATATCTTCAGATCTTAGTGTAATGTACGTAGTGAGCGAGTTACATTCTAACAAAGCGAATGTTGCAGTGTTCTGTTGCAGAGAACTAGACATTCCAGAAGTACGCAGTTGGGTTAAAACATTGATCCATGGCTTGTGTACATAAATATGTTACGCATTTTGACAACTTTCTTTTCAGTTTGCAGTACTTTTACACCTTGATGCAAGTTGATCTGCTAGATTTCTCATGCATGTTGTAAATAATTGTGTAAAATGAGTTACTTCAGTACTTTATTGCCTTCCTATTTAAATAATTTTTCTTTCAGAATTTCTCTTATTGTGATAAATAAAAATGTACGTCCTGCTACAGTAGTGATGCAGAGCCGATTCTAGCACGTTAAGTTAATGACGGTGAGTTGATTTTCTTTTGTCATTAAGTAATACTAAAGCTCAAGAGAAGTTATTTGTTTCATTTCCGCTTAATAAACCATTTCTTTCAGCTGCTATCGGACAGGTTGAGGATGAATGTTTTTGTGTTCCACCATAGAGTAAGTTATGTCATTATTAAATACTTTTCAAGATATGTCTTTTCAATGTTGTGCTTATTTTGTCGTTGTCACTAAGTACACACAGTCATACAATTCTGACTCCACACACAGACAAGTTGACATTTGACAACTGACAATGTTTACTTAGTGATGAGACTAGCTGTTTTCTGTTTGATGACCATCATGTAAACATTACTATGATTAAAAATTTGTGCTTTAATAATAAGGATTTACTTGTAATTATCACTCCCCTGTACTCAAAGGTTAAATTTAAAAAAAAAGAGTGTTTATGTCAAGTGAATTATAATGTATATGAAGGAATCTTTCTTCTTAAATGTCTACCACAGAAATTGGATTATATGAATTTCATATTTTGACTGTTTGCCTGTAATTCTTGCTGTGTAGGTGAGTGCATCTTTGAGCAATGCTGATTTTCTATTTGTATGATAATCTGAATCACATGTAATTACTCTATGCACATCCACACTGGGCTCTGCATTAATTTAATATTTTTAAGTGTGTCACCACTAATGTCTTTGGATAAACCAGTATGTTGCTCAATTACGTTATATGTTGCACATTTTGTATAATCTGGATCAACATTATGTACTTCATGCTACACTCTGTACTGTACCACCAGAAAATGTATTTGTATAGAACAATTATGCCACCTTGTGACTGGTCTGGACTTAATATTTACAACTGTACTTCAAGAAACACACTTATGTAATCATCTGTGGCCACACATATTTTGCGCCTTCTACTGAACACTAAGCTTGTGTGACTATTCACACAATGCAGATTTTACATTCATATTTTATGATCTTATCAAAACGTTTTGGTATTTAACAAGGTATACTTGTGCTTTATACAACCTATACTGATTGTGCACACTATCTTTATCTGTATATGAAAAGGTATGACACAATAACACATTTAGGTGCAATCATCAGTGGACATAGTATATGAAGCTAGTCCCTGAGTCTGTTTACAACTCAAACTCGTGTGTCTTCATCTGAATATATTAACCTTTCGGTCTGGTTGCCAGTGGACTTAGTGTGAGCTATCGCTAAGTCTTCTGCAGGTAGAACACGTGTTTCTTTGCCTGGTTTTCTATTGTTAGAAGATTTACACACTCTTGATAAACTGTAAATAGCATTTTCTGTTATCTGGTCAAATAACTACCGCAAATGTCATGCAGATATGAGAGCTTACCTGCATGATGACATTTGTATGTTTATTTTTTCTCGTTGCGCTATTTGCAATTCTATATAATACTTGCATCTACGCAGCTGAAGGACGTTGTTACCTACTTGAAGAACCATAAATAACATTTTGTTATCCTGTTAGATGGAGTACTATCAGTGTTATGTGAACATGAGCGCTTACATGCACAACATAGTACTTGTATACTATTTTCCTTGACTGTATTATACAGCTTCTCAATTTCATATTATTGGATAGCTTACATAATCTTATGCTTATTATTATGTACTTTATCACTTTTGTAAGACGTCTGATACCATTTTTCTCTGTTTTTTATGAAAGAATTTTGCACTTACTCCTTGCCAATATGGTAGACAAGAATCGCCCCACAAAATTCTTGAAAATGACGGTGGAGCCTTTGAAAGTTGGACGTTCATATCTTTTTTTGGAAACTTAGCTAATGATTCTGCTACTGCATGCATAGACAAACTCTGGATCTGAGGTATTATTATCGCATGTGCCAGCGATCGAACGGTTGTTGAGAGTAGTCAGACGCAGCCTAACGTGGAGAGAAGACACAAGCCAGGAGAGGTCACAGTCTGACCTGATAGTGCTAGTGGCGCCAGAAGAGATTTTCATATTAATCTAGGATTTTCGGCAATTTGCCTTTTTGGCAAACCTAGTTGTTGCTTGCTACCGCAGTGGAGGGACTTTGTCAGATCTGCGTATGCATACATTGAGTATCTTTGTTGTCTCCAGATACGTGATTATTGATTAAATACATTGTTGAATAAGTTAAGTTTTTGATAATCAAGTTGTCCAATGAAAAGAAAGGTCTAAGTTAAGTCTGTCAGTGTGTGAATCTTCAACTTCCAGATTATAGTGAATTAAATTTTTTTATTGATTTTTTGCATTTATTACACCGCTTAAGGCTTGATGATTAAACTCCTACTGATCATATAATTTCTTTAAGAAAGGAAGCAGGGAGCAGTTACGTCAATAGTCGTAACAATGCATTGCGCTCTGTATGGACTGCAGTATTTTTTTAATTATTTTAGTATGCTGCTGGGTACAGAATATTCATTCAGTTGCAGTGGCAAAACGAGGTAAATTGTCTGTTGCGTTCCAGAGCATTAAAGCGTTACTGCTAATGGATGTTGAGAATATTTTAAAAATCGCTGTCAACTACAAGAGAAGTGATTTTTCATGGTTTATAGGAAGAATAATTAATTTGTTTTGCTTCTCTGTCAGAATACTGACATTTCCGATAATAGAAAGTTCCAGAAAATGTTTGAATACTGGAATGTCTGAATAACAGTTTTCATACTACAAGTTGTACAGCTACATATCAGATTTTATGACAACAATAATAAAGTTTCACTAGATAGCTGAGCAATTTTTAGAGAAAAAGTAAATATAATGATAATATTGTCAGAGACTGAGCTTTACGTCTTTCCGTATGCCTGTTACCATATGTATTGTCCCCTTACAAAAATTTATGAATGATTATGCTGGTAAACATTATTTGATTTTCAAACAGCTGAGTAAAGCTGAACGTACTCAGACATTTCTCTCGTTACTTATTCTGATCATCACTAAAGTGGCACACAATATTTGTAGCGCAACACAATCTGACTTGTAATAATCCATACAAAAGAATGGCCCTGACTAACAATAACCTATACCCTTCATGAATCACTTACCTCACAAAAATCTTCATTACTCGAACTACTGCAATACAGTGAGCGCCAATACTGCCAGCTAAATAAAAGATTCTAACTACTGAAGTCACTAACTACTGATAGGCATAGTTAGCAAATGAAAGGGTTTGACAGAGAACAAACAATGTATTTACCTTAATAGTGTTCAAAATTCATAATATATATATATATATATGAGTTCATGACATCCCGTCTTACAAATTTACTCTCTCTGATGGACACACGTCCAGATCATCCACTCTCAAAACTCCGCCATCTCACACCCCACATCCACCACTGCTGGTGGCTCACCTCCAACTGTGCAATGCTACACACTGTTAACAGCCAACTGCCCAACTGCCCAACAATGCAAACCAACCACAGCCTTCACACAGCACAGTCAGTGATTTTCATATAGAGCGCTACGTGGCGTTACCAAGATAAAAACCTAAACAGCCTACTTACATAGCTCCCATGATAGCCACAAAAAGTTTTACAAATTGTTTTGGGCAGTGGCCAATACAGATTTGAAAAAAAAATTTCATAATTACATTAACAAAGATATCAAATACACACACTTATTCATACACTATTGGTCAAAAGCAAAAATTGTTCTCATAAAGATAGTCCTGATCATTCATCGCAATAGTGATTGCATTGCACAAAGTCTGATCAGAAAAAGAAAATGCACACGGAAGTAGTGGATTTCCATGCAGTCTTGAAGAAGTAGTGTTGTCCTTCCAATGGAACGACAGTGCTGACTCTTGACATGCAGACAGGTAATGGGCCACAACAGAGCCAACCCACAGCAGAGTCAGTCGAAGTTCAAGAATATTGGTAGGTAGGTCATCACAAAGCAGACCCACTGTAGTCCTGGTAGAGATTATGGTATTGGTGGACTACCAGAGGTGCAGACCCACTGCAGTCCTTGTAGAGATAATGGTGTTGGTGGGTCATCAAAGATGCAGACCCATTGTAGTCCTTGCAGAGACAGCCAGCAGCCATCTGTTGCGACTGTGCAGGTGCACAATCACCATCGAAGAGTCTTGTGGACAATATAGCAACTCCATAAACCACCACTTGTGCACTGACAAAGTTTTTGGAATTGTCCTTAGAACCAGCAATGCTATTAACCAGTCCCTTGCTGAATTGTTAACACACGTGCAAACAATAACAGTCCCAACTTCTCACATATTGTGCACATACTAAGACCAACAGAAATGTGTGCACTGAAATGAATGCTTACAAGTTACTTAATTTGATGAACTGGTGGCAATTACAATTTTATAACATGAGAATACAATCACAAAGGCATGGAAAACATCATTAAAAATATAATAATACAGATGACATTTGTAGTAGTACAGGCTTTACAAAAGAATAGAAATAAACATGTACATCAGTGTTACAGGAATTATGACATAAGTACATTCATAAAAGATCAGAATAACTTTTGAAACATCAACTTCACACATAAGCATTAAAACAAAACAGAATAAATAATGTCTAAACATCTTTACAAAGTAAATAACATATTATTAGAAAAATTCTATGACATAACTCTTATCAGCTAAACACATAAAGACAGGAAAAACACAAATACACAAGGGTACACAAACAAATAGCGGAATAACACAAAAGGGAAGGACAGGGTTCATTTTCAGTGTCACATTTGGTACTGCCGTCCAACCCAAAACTTCATTACATAGATATTTCCTCTTATTTCAACATTTGTTGCCACCAAAAAAATCCTATCCAAACATGCTTTCTATATTTATATGTTCACATATTTCTTACCTCGTTATTTATTTTCCATTTCCTTACCTCATCATTTATTTACAAGAAAATTCTACCTAAACCTGTTGTCCATAAACCCTACTTTTTTGTTCATATCCTCTTTCAAAATCCTTTTTTGGCCAAACGATTTTCTTATAGCTTCTCAATGCATTTCTTCCAATTCATCACAACTCATTCTCTTATATAGCCTACCCTCTCTTAAGCTAACTTAAATCTACTGAGCTCAGAATCTAAACTAAGGGATGAGGCAATGCAGCAGCACAATACAATTAACACAAACAGCAATGACAAAAAATGCAAATTGGCAAACTGAGCAGCAGCATATCTCAATTAGCAAAGCAATTGCAATATTACAACTAATATAAGGCAATATGCAGCAAACAAGAAAAATGAATCAGTAGTAAAACTGGCTTAACGGAACATATTAAAGGCTTTACTGTTTAGAGCCAGCATCAGCATCGAGACACGGTAACGATCCAGCAAGTAGCAGCGATTACCACAACACAATGCATTTTAATGGCGCCAACCTAACATCAAGTGCTAACAAGCTCTGTAAATGGGAGTGAAATAGTGCGATTATAGCAATTAGCAATATCTACGACTAGGCGACCATTACAAATTCAGTAACACTATGCCTGGCAAACAGCAGCCGCAAATGCTATAACTTATACCTAAATATGACATAGTTGAAACGGAAAAAATATTATAATAAATATGGCCATGTCTAATACCTATGTCACATCTTAACACTAGAGGGATGCATCGCCTTGATTTACACTACGAAACAAGTTACCCAGTCATTGACACAAATTATGTATGCAATTCCTGTGAAGGGAAATGTCGTTTTGTGCTCCCTCGTTTTTTTGGAAGAAGATCATAATATTATTATTTACTGGATAACGAAACAAGTTACCCAGTCATTGTGAAAAATTATATATGCAATTCCTGTGAAGGGAAATGTCTTTTTGTGCTCCCTCGTTTTTTTTGGAAGTAGATCATAAAATTATTATTTACTAGGTCTGTAGGCATAAAATATCTATATTAGTACATCTATTAAATTTTATTTTAACCAATGCTGCAGTGCAGCTAGAAACTAGATATTAAACAAAATGAGCAAATAAATACATAAAGCAAGGCTTGAACGACATTCACTAGGCAAATGGCGTCTCCAAAGGCAGTAAAAAAATCGCTCAACTAGAAAGACAATAGATGTAAAATGTTTCTCATCATTTCATTAGGCATTTTAGTAAATATAATAAATTAAGAGCTCGACAGTGTAATCATATGTTTTCAAGCTTGAGCGTGTCGTATTTGTGATGCTTTCTACGAAGAAATGTCAATAGCGTGGATAATGGCCTCCTTTTTTCTCCATCTGTGCCTCTGAAAGGCACACACTAATGGCTTTTTTTCCAGGCGACTGTCGCTCAGATGGGGCTCCACAGCACATTACATCAAGGTCATCTACCTTCTTTACTGAAATATTTACGGCAGCAGTTACCACTACAGTGACAGTCTCATATAAAATAAAAAAATTCAAAGGTTACAAATTTACATTAGAAGTGTGTAGAAACAAAATCTCATATATAACAGTGTCCAAAAGTTTTGACAGCATAGTGGTAACTAACATTCATGTATGTACACACATTTCATAACTCTTAAAGTACGATTCTTGGTTTCCAACATCCTTTTCATAAATCAGAGTCCCTAACCACTACTCCTTATTCCTTACCTTATTACACATATACATATTCATCAACACATCTCCAATATTTCATCATAATAAATACATAGCATAATCAGATTCCTCATATAACATCATCTCATTGATCATAAACATACCTCAACAGCATAATACACATCGTCGTCGTAATAATAACATCATAACACCTCAGTCAAATCACAAAAACGTTGTAGCTTTCTGCAATAATCTCAAAACCTAAAAAAAATTCTCTGCTCATTTAAATAGTGTCATCTACTTCAAGCGTACTTTAAAAATCATGATCCCATACCAAATACAACATTCAAAGCTCTCATAGTATCACAATGGTTCTGAAAAAATGTGAACAGTTCACAAAGTACAGACGAAATGCAATTTCATAAGTATGAAGTTATCCACCTGTGTAATTGCGTAAACATGTGTCACTGATGTAGTAAAAAAATGTTTCTTTCTCTGTTAAATAATCAGATAGCTGTGTAATTATGTGTTAGAGGAATATGGTGCAGATGTGTAAAGTTGTATAAGCAAGTACCATATTACCTAGGGCTACTTGTGCTTGCCAAACACATGGTGTACAAAGTAAGTGTGTACCCCCCTGAGGATTAAAGCAATTATACTCTCAGGTGTTACAGATTACAGCAATGGAATGAGATGTATCACGGAAAACATATGTATCTTTGTAATTCAAAAATCTTTAAAAATAAATGTTTTAAGTACAAAATTAATCACTCAAATGCCTGTCCTGTATCGCTAAATGTGCGTCTTGCTGTAAGATAATTCTATGGAAGTGTCGTAGTTATTGTCCTCGGTAAGAAAAGTTCTACTGAAGTCAATGTACTCACCTCATCATAAACAAAAGTGAAATGCTTTGCGTATAGATATTGTAGTTCTTGCGCTTATTGCCATGATGAAGAAAGTATTGTACTGAAACATATTGTTGTGCTACGGAAAAGGTTGTCTCATTGTAGCTATACCACAAAAGTTACTACTAAAACATGTTTTACTTTCCAGAATAATACAGAAAAACTGTACAGATATAAAACAGATACACCACAAAAGCAACAATGTAAATTGTCACTCATTAGTAGCGTCGTGATACAATCGTGTAGCTGCCACATAAACTAACCACTGTGTCATCTGGTATCTCTCAGAAAGTACTTTAAATCCAGAATGTATTTTCAAGTAAACCAAAATGCTGCATTATAATCTCATTAGCAGTACCGGTATATGTTCTAAGTATGTAAGCCTTATAGTCGTTACGTAATCATACAAGTAACAAGCAAGAATGTACACACACAATAACACTGTGTCGTCTGTTCACTATAAGAATGCATTCGTAATTACTGTCTAAATATGTTACCTAGGTTCTAGACTGGATAGTTAAAACATAGTTGCATGTTAATAGTTTCTAAGTGTTCCAAAGGTTCTTGATTGGATAGTTAACTTAAAAACATCACTGTACACTAACAGTTTTTCAATGTGACAAAGAGTACTAGTAACGTGAAGTGAAAAATTTTATAGCAAGGACTAAGTTAAAAAAAAAAAACAGATTATCTCTCACTAAACGGTTTTACATGTGAAATGTGGTGCAATCCTTTACTCTTCCTAGTACGCAGAGTTTCAACTTCAACGCATTTATCATGTGGTATACGTCGGATTCTGTAAGGTCCATTGTAAATAAGGAAGAATTTGTGCCTCAAGTGTTTCTTCTTATGTGACAATGAATCAGCTTTAATGAGAACTTTCTGACCAATATATAATTTTTTTGCATTTGCTTTACCGCGTAGTTTTCTCCTTTTGCCTGCTGCAGAATTTATATATTTAATAGCCTTATCAATTATGTCTTTGGGTCGAAGTTTACGTGCATAAGCAAAAGGTACAAGCTCTCTAATTCTGTTCGGTGGTTCTTCATTCTTCGGTACAAGAATAGGTGGTAAAGCAGTGGAGTCATGAGGCATTTCATTCAGCACGTTTTCAAATAAGTGTAAATATCTGTCCCAATGCTGATGCTTTCTGTGACAATAAAGTCTGCAAAGCTTATTGATTTCTTTCATAATCCGTTCAGACGGGTTACAATGTGGTGAGTACAATGAAATAAAAACAGGTTTGATTTTATGATTCCGAAGCATGCGTGACCAAACAGCAGACCTGAATTGCGGTCCGTTATCTGAAATGACTTTATTAACGTGTCCAACTTCACGTAAGAAATTTTTAACGAAGGCGTTGGATACATACCGTCCAGTGGCTTTACGTAACGGTGTGAAAGAAACAAATTTTAAAGTAAGTTCAACAGCGACTAGAACGTACAAAAATCGATTAGATGTTCTGACAAGGGGTCCCAAGAGATCAACAGGAGCAAATAATTTTAATTTAGAAGGAATGATAGGAAACAACGGAGCACGATGTGAGACAGTACATGGTTTAGCCTTTTGACAAAGTTTACAAATAGACAAGACTCTTCGAATTCTCTTTTCCATATTAATAAAATAACAAGTCGTCCGAAGAATATGATAACATTTTCGTGGACCAAAATGTGCGTAGCTGAAATGAATGTACCAAATGAGCTTATTAACAAAATCGTCAGGAATGCAAAGTACCCATAGCTTGTCATCAACAGTGCAGCGTTTGAAGAGTATGTTGTTTCTAACCAGATAATAATGCCGAATCTCTGTGTGTGTCTTTTCATGCCGTTTACTTTTGATGTCTTTCCAAATCCGATCTTTATCTTGTTCATGAGCAATGTCCTTTAAAGATGTGGTGATGAAGTTTTCGAAGGCGACCTTCTGAACGTAAAGAATACTGAAATTTTCTCGAGGCTGCCTTCTGTGTTAGTTTTCTCAAGCCCAGCCGGTGCGCGTGACAGTGCGTCCGCAACAATGTTCTGCTTGCCGGGAATGTAGACTATTGCGGAGTGGAATTCTTGCAGAAGCAATGCCCAACGTTTTAACCTGTCATGATTTAATTTTGAAGACATAAGAAATTGTAATGCACGATGATCACTGTATACTTTTACGTGCTTACCAAAAGAGAGAAACGGAATTTGTTAAATGCCCAAACGATAGCTAAAGCTTCTAATTCAGTAATGGAATAATTTTTTTCAGATTTTGTTAGCACTCGGCTAGCAAAAGCAATGGTTTTCTGAACAGTAGTGTCATTTTCTATGGCTTCTTGAAATAAATGGGCACCAAGACCGACTTTAGAAGAATCTGTGCTAAGGCAGAAATCTTGTGACAGATCTGGATGAGCTAGTATTGGCGCGTTAAGTAGCGCTTCTTTCAGAGAATTGAATTCCAACTTCGCTTGTTCGTCCTAGTTCCAAATAGTATTTTTTCCAGTGAGAGAACAAAGTTTTGGTGTAACTAGAATTTGCATATTCAGAAAACGACGGTAAAAATTTACGAGACCCAGAAAACTGCGGACTTATTTTTTTGTGGATGGAACTGGAATGGCTCTGATTGCTTCTAACTTTTCAGGATCAGGCTGAATGCCTTCAGAAGAAATAATATGTCCCAAAAACCTCATCTTTGACCTGCCGTATTCAGACTTTTCCAAGTTAACTGTAATTCCAGATTCTGCAAAAATACGTAACACACTTTTGAGGACACGATTATGTTGTTCCCATGAGGCTTCTGCTATCAGAATATCGTCCACTTGTATGGTGATGTGACGTTTTAAGAACTCAGGTAATATTGAATTTAGCCCGCGAATGAATGCTGCCGAAGAAATGTTCAAATCAAAAGGAAGTTTCCGAAATTGATAACAAACGCCGAAAGAAAGAAAATCTGTGTATTTTCTACATTCTGGATGAAATTCGATCTGATAAAAGCTGGATCTGAGATCAATAGAAGACAACACTTTTACACCATTAAAATTTTGAAGAAGTTCTTCCAACGTTTGCGGCCTGTCTGTTTCAGGAATGATGATAGTATTGATTTGTCTCGAATTTTAGACAAGCCTGATCGATCCATGTTTCTTCTCAACAAGATGTAATGAATTGTTGTATGAGCTATCTGCAGGCTCAATAATGCCCTCGTCAAGCATAGATTGTATTTCTGTTCTAACACGGTCCCTTAATGTGCCGGAATTACGTACGGTCTAAAAAACACAAATTCTAGTATGCTCAAGAACACGAAATTGGTATTGAAATCCCTTGATTGTTCCTGGTTTGTGAGTAAAAGCTGTGGAATGTGCTTGTAAAATCTCAAAAAGGTCCTACCTATCAGTATCATTACAATTCTCAATTGTTTGCATTTTATTCTGAATTAACTCATTAGTGTCAAATACGCCGTCGATATCATCCATCTCACTACTTGCAGAGTGATTGTTAGTGTCTAGTTCCGTCGAGAATTCCGAACTGTTGTCTAACAGAAAGTAAAGGCAATTAATTTCCTCGTCATGGTTTGAGAGCCAATCTTCAAATTTCAGTGCTATTGACTTACCATCTTTCTCTAAACTTATTTCAGCATCGTGAAAGTTTAAGATTGCTTTGTATTCATTCAAAAAGTCTACTCCCAATATAATTTCTGTCGACAATAATGGAACAATAAGAAAGTTCATAGAGAAACTGTGGCTTTGACAAAAGAATTCTAAGTTGGTTTGTTGGCGTACATCTACACTTTTTCCAACGATTGCACTTTGTAATTTAATCTTACGTAACGGATGTGTGGGGCAATCGTTCGATTTGTTGCATTTGCTAAAGGCTGTTTCACTAATTACTGAAGTGGGACTGCCAGACTCAAGTACTGCCGTAAATTTTACGTCATTTACTGTAATGTGAACTACAGGATATGGAATGTTGTTATGTTTTACGTCTTGTTCCTGGAGTAAGACGTCCCTAATGTCTTCCATTTTTACGTAATTACTAGCCACGGCAGCTACGTCGTCAGCCTCATAAGTATGTTTTGTGGCTGCCTGCAGTGCGAGTCATTGCCTACTGTCTCTTTGTTGGCGTGTGTCGTTATTGGGATTTGGAGACCTAACTTCTACAAATTTACCTTGTCGAGAGGGCCCTGCCCTATTTAAATCCCACCAGTTCTGATGAAATTCAGGCCTGTGGTTATGTCGATAGTTTCCATAGTTTCTCATTTGTCGGTCATGTGGTGGAGAATTTCTCCCGGATTCGTAACTGTGGGTCGCACCATTGCGTCTGAAATTGATCTGTCTCCCTTGATAATAATTATTTTGGTTCCTATATTGTCTGTTTCTCTGATTGTCTCTGTGATAGTCATTACTCCGGAGAGGTGATCTTTCTCTGTAATTATTACTAGTCTCCCAACGGTTGTCATACGGGTGGTGTCTGTTTTGGTCACGATTTGCATTGTAAGAATAGCCTTGTCGTGCCCAGTTATTATTTCTTTCATTGCGGAATTGTGACGGATGTGACCTGTAATTGTTGTGTTCCTGTTTTCGCGTCCTACGATTGTCAGTGTCAATTTCTAATTCTTGTAAGAGTCCCTGAAAAGCTTCAATGTCGTCTTTGCAATGTCCTGCCAAAAAAGTATGTCGTAAATGTTCTGGCAATTTGATTAAGCAAATGCCAATGAGTTCTGAGGAGCTGTATGGGTTTGACTAGTACTGATTCTTGTGCAGTGCAACATGTGTTCAAAATATTTCACAAGACTGGAAAATTCAGATTGTTCAAAATGTTTCATCATTATGATGCTATGTTTTACTCGGTCTTGTGTAGCTTCAGACCAATACGCTGAGAGGAAGGCATGATAAAATTCTCCTTCACTGAGACAATTGTGAATGACCGGTTGCATTCTTACAGCTGGTTCATTCTATAAGTAGCTACACATAAATTCTAATCTGTGCTCTAATGACCAGTTGGGAGGAAAACAATGTGAGAATTGATGGAGCCACGCTTGTGGATGAAGGTCGTTGCCAGAATTCTTAAATGTTCTGAATTTATGTGTAGTAATGAACAGCTTATAGTCAAAATCATCGTGTCGGCGAGTCGCATATCGGTCATTGTTACGTCGTGTCGGCGGTTCCATCTCAAAATTCGTTGCACCTTGCCAATTTTTTTCATAATTTCTGATATGCCCTGTGTTATTATTTAGTGGCTTTTCCATATTTCTAAGTCCCTCTTCCCATGTTGGAGCGCGAGTGTCCTCTGAAATATATAATTCTTGTATTACTTGTGTCAACTGATCTTGTACTTCCCGGATTTCTCTTTTGTGTTGCGTATTAATTTGATTCTGATTTTGTAGGAATTTCTTAATTTGTTCATACTCTTCTGTGTCAGTGAAGGCTACAGGTCTTGTGTCATTCAGATCATCATCTACCTTTGTAGATAAGTTAGTGAACTGATCCGAAAGTTCGGCTGCTTTCTCCGATAATGAACTTATTTCCTCAGTGTGTTTTTTGAACCAAGTTTCAGAGTGTCCATTTGTGTTGAATTCGTATCTACTGTGTCCTTTAAGTTTTTCTGAGTTTTTGCAAGTTAAGTAACCGAATTGGTAGATGCAACTGAGTCAATTTTAGCTTGCAAGGTGTCGTGATTTTCATGAACAATAGTTTGCAGTTCCTTTATGGCTGCTTAGTGATTCTGTAATGCATTTTCATGACGCGAAAAAATAGGTTGGAAATGCTCACAAATATGTGTTTTTACGTCATTACAGACTTTTTGATATATCGATTCGATTTTAAGTTACTCAGTAGTTAAACCTTCACGTGTTTGTTTAAGCGTGGTGTCTAACTTTTGAAGCTGTTGCTGTGACTGTTTTTGATTTTGTTCCATTTCGTCTAACTGTTGCTGTGTTTGTCTCTGGTGTTGTTCCATTGTGTCTAACGTTTGAAGATTTTGTTCCATTGTGTCAAAAGGTTGAAGATTTTGTCCCATTTGTTTCTGATTTTGTTCAAGCGTTGTGTCTAACTTTCGTAGCCTTTGTCCCATTTCTTGCATTAACTGTAATAACAATGCACTGGTGTCTGAAACATGTTCCTCAGTGCTATTCGGCAGTGCATTTGAACCGGCAATATTCGCATTTTGAAAAGCAGATAATGTGTCTTCACTTGTTTGAGAAAACGGTGAGGACGCAAAACCTGAATCTACAGTATTTGCAAGATTGTGTCCTGTCATTTCGGATTCCTGAGGCGAGCTGTTGCCGACCGATCGATCGATAATTCTTCCCTGTTCACTAATTGTTTCACTGTCTACGCCATTATTTGCAGCCCACTCCATTTCCCTATGCACAATTACCAAATTACTACTTTGAACATTATTTAATTCATTACTCGGTGGCGCTAACACACTACTCTCGTCTTCACTGTCATTTCTCAGTTTACTTTGGAGCCTAGTATTACGTTTTTCCCACGCCATTATTGTCACAATATTTCACTCGATAACGCAGAAAAGCACAATTTGAAGAGCAAAACAAGAAAACACATTAACATAGCACTGAAAATAATATCTCGTTAATTGCTAGTGCAGCTGCGAAATACTTGGTGCAAATCTACATGTATGCCACAACTGTTTTACTGTACAACAATGAACAACTACAACTACAAAGGAAATTCTCTCTATAATTACGCGCTAGCAATAAACAAAAGCTACACTAATGACACAAATTACAAGAAAAAATCAGAAGATTCCAGTGAGCTATCCTCGGCTAAGGGTCGACATATGAAACGTCCCCTTAGAAAAATTTATGCATGATTGTGCTCGTAAACCCCTTACATTATTTGATTTTCAAACAGCTGAGCAAAACTGAACGTACTGAGACGTTTCTCTCGTTACTTATTCTGATCAATACTAAACTGACACACAATATTTTTAGCGCAACGCAATCTGACTTGTAATAATCCCTACAAAAGAATGGCCCTGACTAACAATAACCTATACCTTTTATGAATCACTTACCTCACAAAAATCTTCATTACTCGAACTCTGCAATACAGTGAGCGCCAATACTGCCAGCTAAATAAAAGATTCTAACTACTGAAGTCACTAACTACTGATAGGCATAGTTAGCAAATGAAGGATTTTGATAGAGAACAAACAATGTATTTACCTTAATAGTGTTCAAAAGTCATAATATATATATGAGTTCATGACATCCCGTCTTACAAATTTACGCTCTCTGATGGACACACGTCCAGATCATCCGCTCTCAAAACTCCGCCATCTCACTCCCCATATCCACCACTGCTGGCGGCTCACCTCCAACTGTGCAACGCTACGCGCTGTTAACAGCCAACTGCCCAACACTACAATAGCATATACTCCAACAATGCAAACCAACCACAGCCTTCACACAGCACAGCCAGTGATTTTCATATAGGGTGCTACGTGGCGTTACAAACATAAAAACCTAAACAGCCTACTTACACATACACAATTTTTTATAATGAAACTGGCGGCAGACTTATAGTAATAATAACTTTTGATAACAAAACTTTCAGTCTCAGTGCTCATTAGTTTCTCAGATATCGACACAACGCTGGGCAGCTACATTGATAGTGTTCCAAGGTAGAAGGCTATGTGTTTCAACCCTCTGCCTTATCTTCATTTCCAGTTTCATCTATGACACTGCAAACACAACGCTACATACGGGAGACAACTTCGAATGTAGGTAATTATTGACATTCGAAAGTTTTTATTGTTTAAAGTATCTGAAAATATACAGTGGTACTTATGATTAGTATCTTTTTTTCCTTACCACGGCTGTGGTGGCTGGTCAGGATCCCTGTATTTTTCACAGCTGAGCTATGGTTCATTGAAAGAATCCTCAGGAAATGTAGTCCATTAACAAAGGAAGTAGCTTAAAAAAACACTCATTCGACCAATACTTGAATATTGTGCATCAGTATGGGATCCTTACTAGACAGAACTGAAAGAGATAATAAAAAATATGCACGTTTTGTTACAGGCTCTTTTAGTAAGCGCAACAACGTCTTGGAGATGCTCAGCCAACTGCTGTGGCAGGCGCTGTAAGAGGGGCGTTCTTTATCACGTTAAGGTCTGGTGTTAAATTTCCACGAGCGCACATTCCTAGAAGAGTCAACCAAAATATTACTTCCCCTTACATATATGTCGCGGAAAGACCTCAATGATAAAATTAGAGAGATTCGAGCCCACGCGGATGCTTACCACTAGTGGTTCTTCCCTCAAACCATTCGCACTGTGACATGAAAAGGAGGAAGTGACACTGGTACACACCGTAAAGTGGCTTGCGTATTATAGCAGTAGATGTAGATGATGACATGTAGGCTGTAGAGAAATGGCCATCACTCATCTCTTTCACTCCACCATGACGCCCCTTAAAACGAAAAATGTGATATCTGAATGATGCATAAGTTGAAATACTGACACAGGACGTTTGCACTATGCGGTAATTATCCAGTTCACTGACACTGTCAGGGAACTGTATTCTGTCATTTGAAATTTATGTATAAATGTTTTATAGTGTAGCACGAGATTTTTAAGTAATGCTGATATGGCGCTATATTGAAATTGTGGGATAGTTGCATGTAGTTTTTTCTTTCCTGTCACAGATCGGTTGGTGGCTCTATTGAGCTGAAACCGGTAATGCTATTAAATCATTATTTGTGATGGAGACAATCTGCAAAACAAAAACGTGATCTACAGGCAATATAACTTGATCTGACAAAAATGAAACGTCAAGTATTCAACGATTTTTAAAATATTTTACTTCCTGCCTATTTACATTACGTTTTTGACTTATTCACCGTATCCTTCTTGTCTTTTACTCTTTATTATTCAAAGCCCTTCTAGTAATGATTACAAAGACTTCTACTGAGCGGCCAAAACTGGAGTTGTAGGGACACAGAACCTATCAGACCATCCTGATTTAGGTTTTCCATTGCTAGCCAAAATCATTGCAGAAGACTGAGAGAGTATTTCCTTCTGCCAGCTTGAAGCCGACTACACTAGTGTAATGCCCCTATTTCCCTTAACATCGACGAGGCGTTGTATTCTAATCTTCATTCCCACTTTAATCCCATAACGCTGCATGAGACTTTTCAGTTGAATCATTAGATGGGCAAGGCCATGTGATTTCTCAACGTTTTATGGCATGGAATGCACAAAAATGTGCACTTGTCTATTTACCGTAAATAACTTCAAGTCTGGATAACACACGTACATTAATTTTGTGAAACGTAATTATTATTTCATGACTAATGTTTCGAAGATATGACGGCATTCGTCCTGTGACTGATTGCGATCGACTGTAATACTTTTTCTGTTATACAAAGTAAGTGAAGAGCGCTCCTTCTCGGACCTCTCTCTGTTGTCCGTTAGCTTGTCAGGATTGCCACAAGTTTTCCAGAGTGAAATTCCCTGATTTCCAGACAAGTTTTAACATTTTTTTCTGACAAATTTTGAGATCTCGAGAGTAAGTAAAGACGTAAGTTGACAAAAAAAAAGAAAAAAATTTAAGGACTTCTGTATTATTAATTATTATTATTATTATTCTGTGTTATTAACCCTCTAGTTTTGAATGAACAGAAATTTGTCTCCTTTAAAGGATTTACTATCTGAACGGCAAGTAAACAGTTAAGTTGTGTAAATGAAAACCACTTTTAGATGAAGAATTTCTGTTTTTATTTACAAGTTAACTCTAACTATGAATTAACAGCAATCCCGTAATTGCTGACACTAAATCAGAAAAAAATTGACAGAAAAACATTTTATTCAAGAATTTTTCATGTGTTACTCTTTGCTTACTTTTCAGTTGCTTTATTCAGTGTTTAAATACACAGATTGTGAACATTACATTCTAAAACACTCAGGTAAGAATGCTACAAAAACATCAGTCTTCTTCAAATGCATAACAAATATTAACACACATGTGAATGTCTATGATGTATCCTTAAAAATACAAATTTATCAAAGCAAAGAATTAAAGTGTGTACAGAAAATTTAACTTGACAAAATTTTTTTCATCTAGTAGCTACGAGACTGACATATTATGAATCCGTAATTTAAAATAGACTTTTATGGCAAAACCCAATGTGTAATTACAATTGATCATTCCAAATCTCATACATAATGTGGAATACTTTAATTTTAAGGTGTTTATATTAAGACCATATGAGAGAGTCCGTCAATGCTTTTAAAGATAAAACATGTTTTCCATGGCACCCAGCCTTTTAAACACATGTGGTGGCATCCAATCATCGTACAGACTGTTTGAATCACAGTGGAAGAATTTGATATGAACAGAAAACTGTTCATCAGATTAAAACCAACAACAAACTGTCAAAACTGCTTTTTTTATCTAAAGTAAAGAAGTAATAAATTAAAACTTCATGTCTGATACTGAAGGATTACTGCATGAACAGCGAAAATGTGTTAAACGATAAACTTTTTCCTTCTGTAATTTTGCGTGAGGGAGGGGAGGGGGAGGGAGTTTCAGCAAAGAAAAGGTTCTTAATGGTTTGAAATTATGTGTAAAGTGTGTTCGAAGTCAGTAAGTACTCTCTTTCTCAAATATTGGATGTATAAAGTCCGGGTATTTTGCGCGCCGTTAATTACACTGCTTGGAGAAAACACTAAGTTTCTAACTGTAATACATGTCTGTGTTAAACCTTTAACATAAAATTATAACTGTTAGTGAGTAGATTATGAAAGCATTTTAAATTTATGAATTAACTCAATAATTACGCGAAACATTAAAAAAATTGGAAATTCGTGGTAAGGTCTTATAGGACCAAACTGCTAAGGTCATCGGTCCCTAAGCCTACACAATACTTAGTCTAACTTAAACCAACTTACACTAAGGACAATACACACATACCCATGCCCTAGGGAGGACTCGAACCTCCGACGGGGGGAGCCGCCCTGACGGTGACGAGACGCCCACGACCGCGCGGCTACCCGGCGGGGCTAAAACATTAAAAATCGAATTTTTGTCGCCCAGGAAGACCTTAGATTGGCAACCTTTAACAGGTACCGGGTTCTGGGGTCCGGTATAGTCGCTTAGTAATCCAGGAGTGTCTATTTTGAAACACAGTAAATACCTACACTAAAAAGTCTAAACATCGTACCGTCTTAAGTTTTAAACTTTCATGAGTGGTCTTAATACTTTCAAGGTTAAAATTAATTTAGCATATATTCGAAAAATAAAAGGTCAAAATCTGTCTTCCTTTGTGATAACTAATACACCTTGACTACCTAAACAGACAGTAAGCAGACAGATTTTGAGAATCAGTGAAGTGAACACCTGTGTCCCACGAACGTAACTAGATCGATGTTTTCATGTGAACATAGGATTTTCAGAGTTAAAAATTTGATTTTGGAGTGATTTGATCAGGAAGGCAATTATGGAGGAAAGGGTAATAAATCAGTACCAAAACAGTGAGAAACATGAAACATCGCACGCAAGTTTTCAACATAACATTTGAAGATTGCTTTGACGTATCACACACCAATGTTTTCTGCTTTCCATGAAGTATTCTGACACCCCACTACATACAAATTATGTATAAACTAATAGAACTACTAGAGTGCGTATTAATGTTTAAAAACATGGTCTATGATGTATAAGGAAACATAGTAACTTTAGACAGTTTTGGAGTGGAGAACATGGCAATTTGATTTGATATTCATTAAACTGACACGCTATAAACACACGCCGCTCCATTTGATTGCTCACAGTCTTCAATATATCCACCCAATGGTCCGTAGTATTTTTCTCGGAAGTTACGAAAGCATCTCGCTATATGCAAGGACTAAATAAAAATGAACTATAGACATCCAAAAGCTCAAAACTGCGTATTACTTTAGTGGAACATGCATCCCATCAACCACGAGAGGGTTCTCCATTATGACTCTGTTTCTTCATATTTAACCGTTTAATGCGCGACTGTTTCCTTGTTATGGTTTTTTTGTATTAGCTCTTATAGACGTTAGGCACCGCACTGAAAACCCTACTTCCATTTTTTGTGGAAAGGAAGGAGAACAGTATTTTTGCGTACAATAATATCAGTCTACCAACTTCGTTCATAATTTACTATAAGGAAGTACAAGTTCCTTCCCGTTGACAGAAAATTTACGTGCTTTTTTTGTTCCAGTTATGAAGCCCTTGTACTCGAGTTTTTGAATCACCAGCCCCTAACTGGATTTAGCAACGCAACTCTACTGTGAACACTGTGTTAGAAAAAATGGCGTGGATACAAAACTAAACTTTCAGCCACCCAGCACCTTATGATTTATTGTTTACACTGTTTACCCTAGATTTAAGACTCTTTGTACAATTGTGTGTGTGTGTGTGTGTGTATGTGTGTGTAGATAACGAACAGAAGAACAACAACGTACTTCAATTCGAAATGAATTCAATAGCAGTTGTAAGAAAGCTAGACCGAAATGAAAAAAAAAAACTGGATGGAAATGTGAAGAAAAGGCAATAGTTGTCCGATGGACACATTGAGCTTATAGAAAACCCATAATAAGATTCCGAGAATTTAAAGCAAGGGAACTAAAATTAAGAGTACGGAATGAATTTCACATTCAAACACAGAGGAATGAGCCGATGGGTGGAAATAAAACACTGACGGCCTCTACGAGAGGGAAGCACTCTCTGCTAATGTGAAATAAGATGAAATAGTTGTCGATTTAGAAGACATAGGGGAATCTATATTAGGGTCAGACCCTGAAAAAGCTTATGAAGAACTGTGATCAAACAAGGCACTGGGGTTAATTCGTCCACCCTCTACAACTAACATTGCCAAATACAGATTAACATGGCAATTCCGTGAAGGCGCGGCAAAGGTAAGTAGTAAGGTAAACGGTGGAAGACGAAGTGAGGGCGACATAAGAGGCACTCAGTCCTACTTTAATGATTGCTTAATCACAATGAAGTCCATTTTCTGCTGATGCATGATGCGTGGCCCTGTCAACATTTTGCGACTCTGAAGGTTTCAATTTATCCAGTGGAAAGCTGAACTGTATATCCATCTAATGTACAGCTTTTCTTCTTCCTGTGAAGATGGTCGCTACCACCGAAACCGGTTGAAAATAAGTAATATATTTGTACACCTGATGGCAGACGTGAAATTCTTCAAAGATGTTAGCACTGTCGGTAGGTATTATGTGTCCGTCAGTGAAGGAATATTGTACAAAAAGAGGCTTCTCAAGCTCGTGGACAATATATGATAGGAATTCTTTCCGTATAATTCCTTAATAAAGCTAATGTTTTGTCAGTTAGAATATGGCCGCCGAGTGAGATCACAGGTATTTTCTTCGTCCGCTGAAAGAACTTATTTAAGGGGAAATAGTGTCAAATATTTTCTTTGTTTCGTATACTCGCTGTAGTGTCCATTCATGTCACACAACTGAGCGTCCCAGCTGACCTTGCTCTTGAAAAAACTTTGTGTTATCTGAAGTCCCGATAATCGCGACATAACCCCAAATTTTGCGTGACATAAACACAAAAAATTCTGTTCAAGATTTATTCATAGTGCGAAATTCGTTTAAAAAAGACAGCTGCTAGTTTCATCAGTGTCTATTGTCGCAACAAAAGTGTAACTAAATGTTTCTAAATCATATTCAACCAACACATTTCGTATTGATTACTAGTGAGATAGACCCGATCTATGCCTAAATTTTCCGAGTTATAAACGTCTAAAAACTGACCAAACACGCTTGATAACGTAAATTCCCTAAAAGCAAAGTAATTACTAATTCATTCTTCTGTCATTATATCTCTAAGACCTTTGTGTCGGTTTTTTGTTAATACATGGAGCAAATCTCGCGTCCTTGACAAATTTAAAACATTCCATAATCTTAATTATTCTTTAGAACTGACCTTGAGTGAGAAATGTGGGAGCTGTTGTAGGGTAGTGAGTAGAGAGATTTCTTGTCAATCTAGTAGGAAATGTTTTCACTGGGGAGGATGCAGTGGGGAGAATGTTGGGAGAAGAGGCTCTCTCCTGGAACTGCAGAGTATGCAGTAGGAACAGGAACGGAAAATCTGTGCCCTTCAGGCACAGTTGGAGGAAGCAAGGAAGGAACTGACAAGGTTCAACGGAGGTAGGGGGAGGAGGGTGGTTTGGAACTGGCAGCTGGTAGGAGGATAGGAAGAAAGAGAACACGATCTCACAGTTCTGTCATCAACGTGAAAAACAGGTATTTACCGCTATCAGAGTTAAGTGGAGAAGAGCCTCAGGTAGAACGAGAAGCAGGAAATGTGCAGTACACTTCAACTGAGGCCAAGATGCCTAGGAATGTACAAAGTATTAGGAAGAAGGAAGTGCTGCTGCTAGGAAGTAACCATGAGTGAGGTGTAGGCCCTCAGTTAAAGGAAAGTTTATTGGCAGCGTACCAGGCTACCAGCAACTTCAAGCCAAATGCAGGGTTAAGTCATTTGATAGAAGACTTAGGGTCTTTATGTAAAAACTTTACAAAAGAGGACCTTATAGGGATAGTGTGTGGGGCGGGAAACAGTTTGGACAGGGATGGGGCATATGACATAGGTGGTGACCTGGACAAGATAGCTTCCCTGACTCATGGCACCAATGTACACTTTCTTTAGCTGTTCCAGCATCATGAGCGACCACACCTTGATCGAGCTGTAGGGCGAATCATTGTGGGGTTAGGGATGGCTGTGAGGGCACCCAGTTTTGCTCATGTTTCTCTGGTGCCCATCGGGACAATCAACAGATGGGGTTTTCTCTAGGCATGGCCTACACCTAAACAGGACTGGGAGGGGAAGATCGGTACAGCTGATCCATGAAAGTATAGTGGGTGGATCTCAGGCCACACATGGTCAAATACCTGTTTCTACAGGTAGGAAAAGTAAGTCTTTTTTTAGGATAAATCCATACAACAGGTTCCCCTGCTTAAAGAGTATCTCCCAAAGTTTAAAAAGTAGTGAAACAATCACTCACAAGACAATTTCAACAATGCAAATATCACACATACCAGATGTTACAAAGAAAAAAAATCATTGGGAAGAGTAACATGGAGCATTTCACAGAGTTAACAATCTTCCATCAAAACATGTAATCAATAAAAAATAAAATACAGCCAAGAAGTTGAGCTCCAATCTCTGAACTGCAAATTGGTTTGTGTTACTGAGCACTGGTTTAGACACAGAAATCCAGCATGTTGTATTATCATTGTATGAAAGGGCAAACTCTTACTACAGAACTGCTTCAAGGGGTGGAGGATCATGCATTTATATAAGAAAGGAACACAGTTCAAATCAAGACATGACCTCAGTACAGTAAGTGAAGATAAACACTTTGAAATATCAGCTATTGAATTAACAGGGCTTTATATCACCAAGAAGTTAATCATTTTGTGTGTGTATAAATCTCCCAGTGGTTGTGTGGACTCTTTTTTTCAATAAGTTAACAGAAGTTCTAGATAAAGTCACAAGTACAAAGGTCAACATAATTCTGTGTGGGGACATTAACATCAACACTAACATCATAAATGAATCCAGCAACACCCTCATAGACTTATTTCAAAGTTTTAGCATGTCTGTATTGGTCAATAGTGTAACAAGGGTGACTACAATGACTGCATCAGTAAGTGACCATTGTTCATGTGGCCACAAATGTGGACAGGGAAAAATGTGATGTAGCTGTACAAGATCTTGCACTAGCAGACCATCTCTGTCAAATAACAACAGTAAAATCAGACATCGAATCATTCCCTAAACTACAAACCTATAAATGACATGTATCAGAAATCAAAATAAAAGATTTTTTCAAAAGAACTAGCAAAACAATTCTTAGATGAAGTGTATAATTAAACCACTGTCAATATGAAATTCTCTAAATTCTCCACATTATTTAAATTGAACTTTGAAAAGACATTTCAAAACGTATGCATGTCTGTATCAACATCTCACAAAAACAGATGGATAGCAGCAGGTATCAAGAAGTCCTTCCAAACACTTAAATAACTCAGTTCCATGAAAAAGAGTCGCAATGATCCAGAATTCTTAAATTTCTATCACAAATAGAAAAAGATCCATAGGAAGGTGCTGATTACTGCAAAAAAGTCATTTAGTTACAAAATAATATAATATAATGCAGAGAATAAAAGTAAAGCAGTCTCGAATGTTATAAAAAAGGAAATTGGGAGGGGCAAACAAACGCAGAATAACATACTGCTAAGGGAGGGGGATAAGGTAATAAATGATTCACAACACTTAGCAAACTATGTAAACGAGCATTTTTCAAGTATTGCAGAGAATTACAGCAAAAGTTCCCCAAGACAAATATAACACTTGTAAATAATGTTGCACTAAATACAATGATGTTACTTCCAAATACACAGAATGAAGTCAATAAAACTGTTCAAAAACTAAAAAATAAATAGTCAGTAGGTTTAAATGAAGTACCAACGTGTGTACTGAAACAATTCATAGAGATTATACAGGGCACCATGACAAGTATAATAAATGGATCCTTCACATCAGGGACAGCCGTTAAAACAGGCAAGAGTTGTACCTTTGCCTAAGAAAGGTCATGCAGAAGACATACAAATTATCGGCCCCTTTTCCTGCCATCACCATTCTCAAAAATAATGGAAGCAATTTTGAAAGACAGATTTATGAATGACCTGAATAAATACAATCTCTTAAGTGAATCACAGTTTGGTTTCCGAAGTGGCAAAAATACAGAGTCAGCCATAGTATAATTGACAAAACTTGTACTTAATGCTCTTGATAAAGATGAGTGTGTCACAGGCACATTTTTGGCTCTTTCTAAGGCCTACGATACAGTAGACCACAAGATTCTATTAAATAAATTAGATGCATTAGGATAAGAGGGATAGCTAATGACTAGTTTCGATCATACCTAGCAGACAGTCAAAGAGTAGATAAAACACAAAGACTAGATAAAACACATACTTCAGATAGATCCAAACACTTAGTAAAACACTTATCAGAATCAAAATACATTAATATAGGGGTTCTGCAAGGTAGAATATTAGGATCAATACTATTCCTGATGTACATCAATGACTTTGCCAGAAGTGCTACTCATGCTGAAAAAGTCTCTTCACTGATGACAGTAGTATTATAGTCACTGAGAAAACAATAGAACGCCTTGTAGAGAAAGCAAATAAAACTCTCAAGGAAGTTTCCTTTTGGTCAATAAGCTATAAAGTGACATTGAAAGTAGAGAAAACTAATGCCATGAATTTCAGTGTAAAGAGGAAAAGTGACAATGTTAAATTAAATGTAGATGACACCTCTATAGACTGTGTAACAAACGCAAAATGTCTAGGAATGAATATTGATTCTCAGTTGAAGTGGTGTGAACACACAAAGGTACTTGCAAACAGAAAGTCATCAGCATGTTATGCCCTTAGAATCCTATCATCACTGTGTAACATGAAGTGTCTCTAGTTACATACTATTCATATGTGCACTCTGTTCTTAGCTATGGAATTCTTTTTTGGGGAAGAAATGCATAAAATATGAACACAATTTTCAAACTTCAGAAAAGAACCATAAGAATAATAACCAAAAATAGCAATCGAGCTCATTTTAAAGATCTGTTCAAAACACTGGGGATTTTAACTGCTCCACATGAATACATTTACCAGTCAGTTGTACACATCGAAAATAACATTGGTAATTACTGCACAAACAGCTCTGTCCATGACCATGTAACAACAGCTAGACTCAACTTACCAAGAAAAAATGAACATAAAACTCAAAACAGCATTTTATGCCAAGGAATAAAACTGTACAATAAATTACCAACAGAGATTAAAGAAATTACACAAATACACTTATTTAAAAAGGCATCTAAAAAGTACCTGTTATGCAATACATTTTATACATTGAAGAATTACTTAGATAAAACAGAGTAGGGGTTTGGTAAAAAATGTTATAAAAGTAAATAATAATAATGATTATAAAACATCCCACATTCCCCATTACACCTTTGCACTGTGTTTTTTTTCCTTTCTTTTTTCCTTTTCTAGAAACACTCAACCCCCAAAGCTATGCATAGCACGATACTAACACCTCTTCCTCTTTCTGAGCTCAACATCTCACTCGTTATGGAGGAATGCTAACTCAGTTTCTCAGGATAGTGAATGGAAAGTTGCAGTACAGAAAATGGCCCAGAGATCACCTGTGTGTGTGTATGTGTGTGTGTGTAGTGAGTGAGTGTAGTGTTATGAAACAATGTGTGTATAGTGTGTGCAGTGACTGAGAGTGAGATATGAGTGAAGAGTATGGCATTACATTATTTAATAAGTTATTTGTATTAGAAAGTATTGTATACCAGGAGTAAATCTAACGACTGCCTCTAACATGAAGTCTGTAAATGTATGTGTATACGAATTAGCTTATTTTAAATTGGTCTAAACTTGTAAATACTTCGAAATGTCCTACATCCTTGTAAAAAGAGATATATAGATGAATTAAGCTACTACTACAACAACAACTACTACTACTACTACTACTTACATAGCCATAGTGTACCGCATTGTTCGCTAGATGTGTTATACATCCCTAAGGGCTCTGTGACTCTGGACATATTTAAGTTGGTTTTAATTTAACTTTGGGAGATAGTTGGAAGTTTGATTTCAGTCCATACCTCCTTTAGATTGTCCTGATCTCCCCGGATAGCATGAGAAGCAGAAGGATCTATGCTGATCAGATGTCATCATGTAGTCAGATTTCTGTTTCTATTTTATATACACAATAGATTTCGTAAGACCTATACCCATTTCTTCTGAAGAGCTTATTCAGATATTTTAATTTGTCCGACGGTTTTGTTTCTCTGATATCCTGTGCTCGAAAATGTCAAAAACAAGCTTCTTCTACGGTGAACGACGGAAGAAATTAAGTATCGTGCTGTGTATGACGAATTTCGTTCTGTAGATTTTGCTTGTGCTATATATCTTGTTCTTGACAACCATAGTATCCAAAACAGCGTTAAGAAACTAAATACTGTGCCATGGATGATGGCTTCCTCTTTAGTTTTAAAGTGGTATAGTAAGTTCGGAAATACGCAACCTTTTAGAGATAGCTGTTTTTGTGGAATATTTCGTCGGTTGTTCGAGGTACATACACATATATAAAACTTGAAGATGCGGTGTTAATGTCCCACAATAATATCTTTTTACTAGTTAGTTACGAACCGGCTTTCGGCTTCATAGGCGATCGTCAGGTAACTGAATACTAAACAGGTAGTCCAAGCAACTTCAGCAAGAGTTCATAGCTGTACAAAAATTGTTATACAACGATATGTGACATTTTACGACTATATAGATTCAAAACATAATCATAATATCGAAAGAGACACTGAATAAATAAATCTTATATTGCAATAGGCTACTATGTTACATGAACTAGCTGGTGAATATGATGAACAGTACGAAAAAGAAGGGGGAGAAGGAAATCTGTGGATTGTGGGTGTGTAACAGTTATAACAGCCTATTATCTCTAGAATGAGACTTTCACTCTGCAACGGAGAGTGAGCTGATATGAAGCTTGCTGGTAGATTAAAACTGTGTGCCGGACCGGGACTGGAACTCGGGATCCTGCCTTTCGGGGGCAAGTTGGTCGAGCACTTGCCTGCTAAAGGCAAACGTCCCGAGTTCGAATGTCGATCCGGCACACAGTTTTAATCTGTCAAGAAGTTTCAGCTTATTATCGAATAGTGAGAGAAATAATAACTAGCTGCTGCTACTTTGGTAACGGTGAATAATGGGACTGTGTTTGGTCGTTAAGGACCGGCGCAGACTTCCCCGACTAACATTTATTAATGGCCAAAATTTCGACTAATGTTTTTTTTTAAATTTCTTATGCACATTTTTTAGGTGTAGTAACTACGTGAACTTTGACATGACCCATCAGCGACCGCTCTACAGCTGCTGAGTGTGTGCTAACCCGAATCTTCTCAATTAACGTCACGAAAAGCAGTTACAATTCGATGCAGTTAATGCACCTATGGTAATTATATATTGTGAAATGTTTACAGGTTTTAGGTTGCTAAGCAGGCAATAATTTGGTGATGACACTTGAAACGTCAGAAATTCGATGGAGTGGGGTATGTATTACACATTTCTTACAGCTAGATGCTAATGAATTGTCTAGTTTTATCTTCTCTGTCCTTTAAGATCTCTCTATTTTACTGCAACATTTCTAGTGTCGATGGCATTACCAACAAAGTATTGTACTGTACGTATGGGTCGCCCCATAAGCTTAACATATTGCTTCCCAGTGCTGTTTATTATACAAATCATTTCCTCGGTAAACAGCTGAAGATGCCGCAACTGTTAAGTGAAACACGTTTGAGTCGAAATAAAAATGAAGTTCAGCTGTAAAATAGACGAATAATGGTTATTTTTACATACAAGATCATCACCACTATTAAACTGTCAGCGGAGGAAAAGTGTCCGCAAATATTAAGAACAGCAGTGATGCCATATAAACTTTAAAAGTGGAAGCCCTATTCCTTATCCCACAATTCTGAAATATGTTGCCGCCAAGTGAATCCTCTTAACAATGAATAGAAGATCACCGGCTACCCTTACAAAGGTTGTGCGGTTACCATTTTTGTTTCGAACAGTAAATTACAATTTGTCCACCACTGTGTAACCAGAAAGACTGTCTTGCAATATTCAACAGTTACGAGAACTAGGCGAAAGTTTCTCGCTCTACCAGAGAAAAATAATGATTTTAGGTCAGAACGTTCCAACATTTCATACTTCAAAACATTCTACCATTCGGCTGCCAAAGAGATGTTGAAAGAAATGAGGTGGTAGACTCTTGATGATCGCAGGAAAGCCTACTACAAAGTTTCAAGAGCCAGCTTTAAATGATGACGCTGGGATATACTACAACCCTATGCATATCACTCTCATACGGATCGAGGGGAAAGATTAGATTTATTGCAGTATGCACAGAGGCATTTGAACAATCATTCTTCCTGCGCTCCATAGGTAAGTGGAACGGGAAAAAGCCCTGACAACTGATTGAAAGGAACGTGCCCTCTGCCCTGCACTTAACAGTGGTCTGCAGAGTATGGCTGCAGTGTAGACGTAGATTCTTGGGTGTTTTGTCGGTCATCTCCATTGTATACTGTGAACGTTTTCCAAGCTTCATAGCAATGAACAGTTGTCTGCCATCTACGATTGAGCCTGTATAATTACTCCATTTCGTATCCGTACAAAACGTTACATGAAAGTATTTGAATGAGTTAACCGAATCCGGTAGTGCTCACTGACAGTGCGGCCATAAGATAATACATATTGTAGCTCGGCCAGGGCAGAAATTCGCATTTCTGAACATTCACAGCAAACTGCCAGGCTTTTCACCATTTTCAAATTTTACCAAGCTATGCCTGTATGTTTGTGCAGCGTTTTCAGACAGTACTTCATTATAACTGCATCATCCGCAAAGGATCTGAGGTGGCGATGGAGGTGATCACTGGAACAACCGGGATTCGGTTATATCTTTTGGTTTTGTTTTGTTTTCCCACGCCAGTTCAACCAGTTCCTCTGTGCGCTCTGCTCGCAACGCGACAGAGACTCATCTGCATTTCTTCCAGGTGTAGCAACTTTAATGGACAGTAGTGCAATTTTCGTCAACGCTGCATTTGTCGACTAAACGAGTATCTACCATCGCATAGTGAAGGGTATACAACCTGAAATCTATCCAGATAGGTGGACTGATTGTTTAAAGAACGGAGAGAGGCCAACCCACACCGCCGCAAGATAACGACTACGAAAACGGTGATTTAAGAGAGAAAATTCTGTCTCTAATCTCTGTCTCAGGCGTTGTGAAGACGAGGACTCACATGCAACGAGAACGAAGGACGAACGAGCACTTTAAAGCTATCGTAATAGCTGCTCAAGATGACATTTTGAATACATTTGCAAAGGTAATCTCAAAAATGACTGGGATGTTAGATTTAAATTTTAGCGAGTTTACTTTGTAGCTTCAAAACACGCATTATAAACCTGCCCAGTTTTGGCGAGGAACGTGTTTCCTAAACCATTAGGCGTTTTCATACTTTTATAAACTCTCCAATACGGCTGCACTTTGAGCCCATAACGAAGATTAGATACAAAACTATTCCCGCTGATCGCTCTTCAACAGATACCACGTATGAAATTACTGAACTCTAAATAAATAAAGAAAAAGCTAGTTCCCTCAACAGACGTTTCCATTCAACATGGCAGGATCGTTAATAACAGAATAATCAAGAACAAAGTACAGCAAAAGATATTGAGATTGAGCTCAGCCGTAAGCACAGATGCAGCAAAATTATGGCAATCCAGATTTATATTGTTACAGTGGAATCTGCTATCGATAGTTTGAAGCAATCTCTCTCAGGATGTCGCAAATTCAGTAAATCATTGCTTACTGTTAACGACATCTTATAAGGTTAACAGTCGAGTGAGAGTGTACTATTGAAGTAAAGTTTTGGCAAGTTTGTTATTCGTTTTCTTCAAATAAAATGGCAAGAAAGGTTCTGTATAAAATCTTTTACTGATTGTTGACCTACCTACGGGATCGTTGCACTGTGTCTGAAAATGAGCAGGAAATGTGTCGAAACGTTGTCATGTGGCTGGTAAATAAGAACAATAATCCTAGTCACCCTAAGTCCGAAACCTACCCATGGTGCCATTGGTCGTTACTTGACGAGGAATAGCTCCAACCTTCATCGCTGAGAGCCAGCGTTCATCAGTCCCATGTAACTCTCAATGAAACCACGTAAAATGGTCGTTTAAGAATGGACTCTTAGTCGTGACGCCAGGTTTTTAACTAAAGGGTTGCAGATTGTCGGATTAAGAACTTCAGGGACTGAACAAAACAAAACAGTATCTTCATACCGGGGAATAATCAAAACAAATGTGCCACAGCCGATGTTAGGTCCACTCATTCTTTTCATATACAAATCGTCTGCTATCATATACACTCCTGGAAATGGAAAAAAGAACACATTGACACCGGTGTGTCAGACCCACCATACTTGCTCCGGACACTGCGAGAGGGCTGTACAAGCAATGATCACACGCACGGCATAGCGGACACACAAGGAACCGCGGTGTTGGCCGTCGAATGGCGCTAGCTGAGCAGCATTTGTGCACCGCCGCCGTCAGTGTCAGCCAGTTTGCCGTGGCATACGGAGCTCCATCGCAGTCTTTAACACTGGTAGCATGCCGCGACAGCGTGGACGTGAACCGTATGTGCAGTTGACGGACTTTGAGCGAGGGCGTATAGTGGGCATGCGGGAGGCCGGGTGGACGTACCGCCGAATTGCTCAACACGTGGGGCGTGAGGTCTCCACAGTACATCGATGTTGTCGCCAGTGGTAGGCGGAAGGTGCACGTGCCCGTCGACCTGGGACCGGACCGCAGCGACGCACGGATGCACGCCAAGACCGTAGGATCCTACGCAGTGCCGTAGGGGACCGCACCGCCACTTCCCAGCAAATTAGGGACACTGTTGCTCCTGGGGTATCGGCGAGTACCATTCGCAACCGTCTCCATGAAGCTGGGCTACGGTCCCGCACACCGTTAGGCCGTCTTCCGCTCACGCCCCAACATCGTGCAGCCCGCCTCCAGTGGTGTCGCGACAGGCGTGAATGGAGGGACGAATGGAGACGTGTCGTCTTCAGCGATGAGAGTCGCTTCTGCCTTGGTGCCAATGATGGTCGTATGCGTGTTTGGCGCCGTGCAGGTGAGCGCCACAATCAGGACTGCATACGACCGAGGCACACAGGGCCAACACCCGGCATCATGGTGTGGGGAGCGATCTCCTACACTGGCCGTACACCACTGGTGATCGTCGAGGGGACACGGAATAGTGCACGGTACATCCAAACCGTCATCGAACCCATCGTTCTACCATTCCTAGACCGGCAAGGGAACTTGCTGTTCCAACAGAACAATGCACGTCCGCATGTATCCCGTGCCACCCAACGTGCTCTAGAAGGTGTAAGTCAACTACCCTGGCCAGCAAGATCTCCGGATCTGTCCCCCATTGAGCATGTTTGGGACTGGATGAAGCGTCGTCTCACGCGGTCTGCACGTCCAGCAGGAACGCTGGTCCAACTGAGGCGCCAGGTGGAAATGGCATGGCAAGCCGTTCCACAGGACTACATTCAGCATCTCTACGATCGTCTCCATGGGAGAATAGCAGCCTGCATTGCTGCGAAAGGTGGATATACACTGTACTAGTGCCGACGTTGTGCATGCTCTGTTGCCTGTGTCTATGTGCCTGTGGTTCTGTCAGTGTGATCATGTGATGTATCTGACCCCAGGAATGTGTTAATAAAGTTTCCCCTTCCTGGGACAATGAATTCACGGTGTTCTTATTTCAATTTCCAGGAGTGTGTATTGATGAGCCAAAATATTAACGACCACCTGCTTAATGGCTAGTTTACCCGCCTTTGGGACGAAATACATCACTGATTTGCGTGTCAAGGATCCGACAGTTTATTGGTAGGTTTGTGGAGGTATGTAACATTGTATGCCCACGCACAGGTTGAGGCGGCGCGGGGTAGGTCGTCTGCATTCTCTCTTTCACTTATCGAAAGTCCACCTACCTCGATATGCTTCTTTCCGACGTCCCTTCACTCTGTAGTAGCAGATAGGTGGTAGGCAGCGTAAAGCAGCGTTGATGAAACCTCTACCTATTACCTATCACACAGAGGGCGCGTAACTCGAGTTGCAAGTCAGTTCCTGAAAGTCCATATTTAAAAGATCGGGCGTTCGGAGGATGCAGTCTACTTGCAGAAAGCATTTAAAACTAGATTGAATCTGCTTTTTATTCATATGGAAACACATGAAAAGGCTATCAAATCCGCGTTTAATATAGTAATGCTCTATCATTCACAGCTCACTGTCTGTACAACATAGTTCCACTCGAAAAGCAGCCAGAATTTTTGCAAGTCCGACCCGACTAATTTTCACGTTCTAACAGTCACAGACCCACAACTATTCGCGAATTAAACATTCGGTTGTTTCAGTGGTCTTCTTCGAAAGAAGTTCTCTCCAAAATATTCCGTACAGAGCACGAAACATGCCACGTGGAATTGTTACTATGACCAAAAAGTTCACACGCTCATAACTCTCAAACTATTTAATTTAGAAACACCAAACTTTCATTAAAATGTTCGTAACTCCAGTCATTTCAGTCAAGAGGTATTCGAACCGCAATTAACTCACTATTTTTTCATATTTCAGAGTATTTTTACGGAGCTATCTAACATGGTGCTATCCATAGGCCGGTTAGCAAGCGACTACCTCGAACTATCCTACTGACTGCCCACTCCACTATATTCGCGCGGGAACAGCTTAATTATGATTGGCCATTGATCTAAATGACCAATGAAAATATCCCTTCCACATCACTCTCGCACCAAAACTACCCTTATACTCAATAATCTGATAGTAACTAACGTCATTAAAACTTCAATTTCTAGTATATTGTTTAATCAAAATAAGCGAAGTACGAATTATTCTCCAAATTGATAAATAAATTTATTTCGTCTCTAACTTTCATTCTGGCTGCTTTTTTACAAAATCAAGCTCACACTGACATACATCATCTGATTGATGGTTGCACCATAACTTTCTCACGGTCTATTTGCACAAGATTTTATGAAAAATGACATATTAAGTTTTAACTTATGTCGCACAAACACTGTCTGAATCATTCTCACACACTCACGCAATAAAATATAATTAAATAATAATTCTGACCGATTTTTGTATTACGTAATGCACAGTGACTGAAGTACTAAAAAATAAAATTCTAATTAATTGATTTTTATGCACTGTTAACTTTTAATGGCTTCAAATGATAATGAAAGTCAATCTGTGTTTGTTACTAACATGGTTTAAAAAAAAAACATTGGTTTTAGGACTTAGAGGTAATTTTCTTTGTCTTCGGCACTATAGTAAATAAAAATCTGAAATTTTGACAGCATCATTCCATTAATAACAAAAGGCTGTGAACCAACTTTGAACAAAATCGGATTATTTAGACTCGTAGTGGGTATGAATCTTCGCATTCACCGACTGTTACGTTATGTAGTTCTCACGGCAGGCAGCGTTAGCTGAGCTGTGAGTTAAAAAAAAAAAAAAAAAAAAAAAAAAAGGCCATCCTGCAGCTACCGTACCAAACGGCTGCGTGCTTCACTGCAACGTGTGTCATCTCATATTAACTTGCTACGTTACAGGGTCATGCAATTCCACTAAATAACGGGGGGCTAATTTGCGTCCTCGATTATGGTGCCCCATAGTTACCAAGATTAATTTCGTAGGATATACACCAGGAGGATTTGGAAGGCGAAAAATCAACGTGAGTTGGCTATAATGTTCCTCAAACCACTGTGGCACGGTAAAAACCTCTTTCTGTAGATGCTCACAACAGCAGTAAGTGGAGAGTCGACCAGGTTCTCCGTTTTCGAGATAATAGTTTAAAGGCTTTGCTTAATAATAACCTCTTCTTTCACAAAGTCGCTTATCTCTGCGGATTTCCACATTTTCAGTTCATATCTTCGCTAAGGTGATACCCCATCAGTCTCTGCTGCGCTTCCATACATTTCAAACCGCGTCACGTGCCTGCAATGTCACGAGGCGGCATCCAACTTCGCCGTGGGCAGTGGTCATAATTTTTGTGTTATCAGTATATCTACTAATCTGCATTAGCTTTCCTTGCTGACGATGCAAGTATTATAATCAAGAGTAACTGAAAAATTTATACCCATGAAAATGTAAAAATCATCTTGAAAATTAATAACTAGTTCAATGGACTTCGATAAAAGACAATACATGTAATTCTGTGTTGCAGGAAGCCTGAACACATCATTACGAATAATACCAGAGTGTGTATCAATAAGTGAACAAAATACTTTTAGCCATCCGCGGTGGCCGAGCGGTTCTAGGCGCTTCAGTCCGGAACCGCGCGACTGCTACGGTCGCAGGTTCGAATCCTGCCTCGGGCATGGATGTGTGTCATGTCCTTAGGTTAGTTAGGTTTAAGTAGTTCTACGTTCTAGGGGACTGATGACGTCAGATGTTGAGTCCCATAGTGCTCAGAGCCATTTGAACCAAAATACTTTTAATTCTAAGGTGTTTGCATTGATAAGAAACTGAGCTAGAAATCACATGTTAAAGATCCTCTTAAACGTCGAAGCTCTACAACTTTTGCGTTCAGATAATATCAGACATTGGAAATGAAAATGTCGATAAGTTGACTTAAATTTCCTATTTTGTTTTACTAGTTTCTAATGACATCACGTTCTGGGCTAATTCATCATTGAGAACCAAAGTGTTCGTTGCACACAAGCGTGTAATAAGGGTAATATGTACTGTCCGCTCTACAACCTCAACTAGAAAGCTCTTTAAACAGTTCGACATACTGACAAGAGCACAGAATGAACACATTTCGTATTCGTGTTTGAAACTCTTTGTTTTCATGTCTTTGCATTCTTCCTGTGTGTGGAGATGTTCATACCGAGGTTGCCGTCTGACATCACTTGAGTCGTAGGAATCAGCACTCCAGGACATCGTTTTGCAGCGTTTCATTCTGAGTCACAGTGAGATACTTAACTGAAAGTTTCTCACAGGCCAACGTCAGAATGTGATATATGATTTTTACGTAAGTTACACTGTCGCGATCAGAAGGCGAGCCGCATTAATGATGGATTTCTTTTTAAGAGCACAGTGCAGCGCGGTAAAAATCCAGGTTTAATTAAATTTTTCTCTTTCCTTGGTTTCATCCGTCATCCAAATCCTGTTTAATATTTGGGGGCGTATGAAGCCATTAACTAAGTTGTTAGCGTTTTTGTTCGACGGCTGATAACCGATTAATCCCGTACAATTCTTAAAAAAAATAATTGCGCAAGGTAATAAGAATAATCGGTGTAAATATCTCATAGAGGTTCTAGAGTCTGTTCAAGAAGCAGTTAACGAAAGAACACACAGTTTCCGGGATTTCTTTTTAAGAGCACAGTGCAGCGCGGTAAAAATCCGGGTTTAATTAAATTTTTCTCTTTCCTTGGTTTCATCTGTCATCCAAATCCTGTTTAATATTTGGGGGCGTATGAAGCCATTAAGTAAGTTGTTGGCGTTTTTGTTCGACGGCTGATGACCGATTAATCCCGTACAATTCTTAAAAAAAATAATTGCGCAAGGTAATAAGAATAATCGGTGTAAATATCTCATGGAGGTTCTAGAGTCTGTTCAAGAATCAGTTAACGAAAGACCACACAGTTTCCGGTCGTTCTCTGTCGAACAATCCTACTGTGACATCTCGTAATTTTCGCTGAAAAATACATCCAAAACACAATAGAAGTTATTTGTATGACAAGAAGATCAAGTTTAAAATAATTAACACGGCTAAATACAGTAACTAAGATAATTATCGAGCCAACAGTTTAGGCCACCCATGGAATAGTTTGTTGGGTGAGAGGGGGGGGGGTGGCGGCACGCAAGACCAGGGGAGTATGGAGTATATTTAATATTTGGGAAACGAATGGCGACTTGTAAGTAGCCATAAAAGGTTCTAGCAGCGGGATCTTTCCGAAAATTAGTTAAACAAAAAATGAAAGGTAATGCTTTAGCTTTACTCAAAAGAAATGACATAACAGTTACAGAACTGAAAAATAAAAATCGCGCAAGGCATATTTTTATTTCTTTTTTCGAAGACTGGGCTCTTTCCCAGTCTCGTCGATAACGATGCGATTGAAGACTAAGCATAGTAGTGTAGCGAAAATCAAAGGAGGACATAACCGAAATCAGTATGGTCACACAGATACCATATTTCCTTTACTAAGCCTTAGTGGGCATAGAAATGAGTGAGGTATTAAAACATAAAAATCTTTGACCCGCTACCCGCTATTATAAAGAATTTAATAAATAGTGAAATTAATTTTCAACCCAAACTGAAGTAATAGCTGCTGTTTCTGTGGCTTGGATTCGACTTGTAACGGCCCAGTTCTCCATCATTGTGGTGATAAGCTTTTCAGTGCAGAATGCATTCCTTCAGTCACTGGATATGCGAAGTGTCTCCATTCACAAATTTTTTCTCTGTCGGTTGGTGTCTTGTGTAAACTGCCGTTTGCAATATTTTATATACCCTCTGCTTCAAATCGGTTTCAGCCCGGTGACAGTGGAGTGGATCTTACCAGAACTGTAGAATTACAATGAATCTGGTATCATCCACATCTTAAATACGTAGTCTATATTTTTATGACACAGGCTATTACTACATCGCCTTAAGAATGACGCTTTTGGTGTTTGGTGTTATCACCTGACGCTTTGAGCGCCTCTTTGTGGCTGGTACCGCCCAAAGTGCCAAAAGGCTGTCCAATGGTTTTGAGATCAGTGAATACGAGGATAAGTGTGAAAAAGGTAAATGAACTGCCTCTTTGAAGAAGACAATCACTATGCAATTGAACGAGAAAACTGTAAATGAATTGCGCTTTCGTCTACGTGGACCAGACATCGAAGTTCTTTATACAGCCCGTTTCTAAAGTTCCTGTTCCAACTCCAGGGATTCGTAAGGTGCTCTTGACAGATAGTGGCTCGAATAGGAGACCATGACTGAAGAGGTACTCTTTGTGTGCTACGGAAGAAACCAAAGATACGTGTTCCAGTTCCCAGCATCTCCTGTGTGAAACAGCGATAATAATTTACAGTGTCTCTGTTAGTTATGATTATTATTACCAACGAAATAATGCAAAAGCAATTGCAGATCCTAACTTCTGTTATAACAGTAGATTGTGATGTGGCTACTAAGGGGAAGAAGAGACACTGAGTGTAAAGTATGGCACACAATGACTATATGTTTCAAGTGTGTCTCATCACTAATCACATAGAGGTCATCAGAGATAGAGCATACGCTCGAAATGTTTCAAGGATGGGGTGGAAAAGCAACGATATTCTTTCATAGGAACAAGCCCGGCATTTTCCAGAAGCGATCTGGGAAAATCATGGAAAACGTAAATCAGCCACAAGCGGGTGTGAACTGTCGTCCTCCCGAGTGCGAATCTAATATGCTAGCCACTGCACCACCTCACTCGAACTTGATAATGTGAAAGAGAAGCTTCTTCCCAGACACTGGTACCGGTCATGGCTTGCTGATTGGGAAAGTCCATGAAACGATTTGCCTGCGCCAGTGATAGCGCATGCACACATTCCCGCTAATTTCGTGCATACACATAGTTCAGTCATCTGTCGGATGGCCATCTATGGGCCCAATCTGTAACTACTAGCTTCAAGGCAGATAACCTGATATTACAGCTAACGTAATATAATGACGTCACCAGAATATCCTCTCCCATCCAGTTTTTCATTAAAAAAACGAACAAAGCATCTGAAACACGTACTCATATTCTAGATTGTCAAGACAGCGATTACTAAAAGATCTCAGGTAAAGTTATTTTGCAACTAAGTAACTGATTTTCTCTGACAACAATTTTCTGTACAACGTTCTCAATTAATTTATTTTAGCTTTTACTGTCTTAGTGACTGCTACAGGACTAACAACATACTTTTCTTCAATTATTTTCTTTCATTCATTCACGGACAATGTTCCATAAACCGTATCGTGAAGGAGAGCCTTCATGGTTTAGATGAAGTCATGTTACACACTAACACGCGCAAGTAGTCAGTGCTAGCTGTCTCCGTAAAATTGCTCTGACACTACTCACATCGATATTTTTGACAATTGCTGCTATGTTAATTATTGCTTGATAAAAGATGTTGCTATTATTCTCATGCCAATCAGCAGCTGTTTTTATTTACGAGGGCACTACATGCTAAGCATCAATGTAACTAAAACTCATTCAGAAAACACTATCGGCTATCTACAGTAATTACCAGAAAAAAATTAAGAATATTAAGTTGGTGCATAGTTTCATAGCGTTTTTATTTTGCATATTGATATTGCGGCTGCTATGGGTTTATTTATCAATTGTCATTTTTTATTTGTAGTTCTTTATTGATATTGTAGTTCACATATCGTCATTTTGTCATTTGGAGGTAGTGAGTGGGGCTGTGGACGCTAGAAAATGGAGTGTTAAGTGGAGAAACTGGAACATTTTCTACATATTCTTCAATATGAGTTCAACAGAGTGGCAACTATAGCGGAGGCAGCGATGAACATTTGTGCCGTGTGTGGGGATAATGCCATAGGACATAACACGGCAAGAAATTAGTTTTCTCTTTTTAAGGAGGATCTCCGCAATCAGAAGACCTTCTAGGTTTGATGAAGATCGTTGAAACGCATTAAAGCACAATGATCCACATCAGTGTATTCGAGAACTGGCAAATGTGATGAACTGTAATCATTCCACCATTGTGTGACATTTGCATGCAATGGGAAAGGTTCAATAATCGAGCGTATGTGCACCGCATGCTCCAAGCCAAAGCCATACAAATCTGCAGGTGGCCTTATGTGCGTCTCTGTTTGCTCGTTAATAACTGTATCGTGAACAACACCGACCATTCCTACCCTGTATCGTTACTGGGCAAGAGAAACTGTGTCCTTACGCAAACGTAAGGAAAAGGAAGGATTGGTTGAGCAATTCCATATACGAGGTGCATTCAAGTTCTAAGGCCTCCGATTTTTTTCTAATTAACTACTCACCCGAAATCGATGTAACTGGCGTTACTTCTCGACGTAATCGCCCTGCAGCCGTACACATTTTTCACAACGCTGACACCATGATTCCATGGCAGCGGCGAAGGCTTCTTTAGGAGTCTGTTTTGACCACTGGAAAATCGCTGAGGCAATAGCAGCACGGCTGGTGAATGTGCGGCCACGGAGAGTGTCTTTCATTGTTGGAAAAAGCCAAAAGTCACTAGGAGCCAGGTCAGGTGAGTAGGGAGCACGAGGAATCACTTCCAAGTTGTTATCATGAAAAAACTGTTGCGTAACGTTAGCTCGATGTGCGGGTGCGTTATCTTGGTGAAACAGCACACGCGCAGCCCTTCCCGGACGTTTTTGTTGCTGTGCAGGAAGGAATTTGTTCTTCAAAACATTTTCGTAGGATGCACCTGTTGCTGTAGTGCCCTTTGGAACGCAATGGGTAAGGATTAAGCCCTCGCTGTCCCAGAACATGGACACCATCTTTTTTCAGCACTGGCAGTTACCCGAAATTTTTTTGGTGGCGGTGAATCTGTGTGCTTCCATTGAGCTCACTGGCGCTTTATTTCTGGATTGAAAAATGGCATCCATGTCTCATCCATTGTCACAACCGACGAAAAGAAAGTCCCATTCATGCTGATGTTGCGCGTCAACATTGCTTGGCAACATGCCACACGGGCAGCCATGTGGTCGTCCGTCAGCATTCGTGGCACCCACCTGGATGACACTTTTTGCATTTTCAGGTCGTCATGCAGGATTGTGTGCACAGAAGCCACAGAAATGCCTACTCTGGAGGCGATCTGTTCAACAGTCATTCGGCGATCCCCCAAAACAATTCCCTCCCCTTTCTCGATCATGTCGTCAGACCGGCTTGTGCGAGCCTGAGGTTGTTTCGGTTTGTTGTCACACGATGTTCTGCCTTCATTAAACTGTCGCACCCACGAACGCACTTTCGACACATCCATTACTCCATCACCACATGTCTCCTTCAACTGTCGATGAATTTTAATTGGTTTCACACCACGCAAATTCAGAAAACGAATGACTGCACGCTGTTCAAGTAAGGAAAACGTCGCCATTTTAAGTATTTAAAACAGTTCTCATTATCGCCGCTGGCGGTAAAATTCCATCTGCCGTACAGTGCTGCCATCTCTGGGACGTATTGACAATGAACGCAGCCTCATTTTAAAACAATGCGCATGTTTCTATCTCTTTCCAGTCCGGAGAAAAAAAATCGGAGGCCTTAGAACTTGAATGCACCTCGTACAAAGACGTGCGCCAATCCACAAAGGATGATGTTATGCATCTGGTGGAACGGCAACGTCGTGGTGTACTACAAGTTGCTTCGCTGAGGGCTAACATTCAACGCTAGCGTTTACTGTCAACAACTGAGATGTCTTGCAGACACAACCCAAGAACAACGACCAGGAAGATTGTGTGAAGTGATGCTAGTTCACTATAACACCCGCCCGCAGTCTGCTAGACTGACAAAAAACACTGTATAGGAGTTCGGATGGGACGTCATTCCACATCAACCTTATTCACCTGATCTGCCTCCCCTAGATTTTCACCTTTTCCGCTCTCTATCGAGTAACCTTCATGGATTTTCCTATCCGGATGAAAATGCACTCCGAAAGTACCTCGACGAGATCTTCACTTCAAAACCACACGATTTCTACATTTGCAGGATCGAAAAATTTAGCTCAACATTGGCAGATTGCTGTAAATAGTGAAGAAGAATATATCATTAATGGTTGAAGTCTCTGTTATGGTTATCTGTTGTGTTTAAACTTATGGAAGAGCACTACGAACTTACGCCCCAACCCAGTATATAAAGTATGGACATTATTGTTAGCCAGAATTAACACCTCCAGTTCAAAACACTACGGTAAATTGTAGGAGTGGTAATATATCACTTTTTAGTTTTATTAATATCAAGGTATGTCTAAATTCATGACTGATATCTATTGGCAACCTGTTGAATTTTATATTGCGGCCTTTTCCCTCTATTGCAATATTTTTATTTTTCACCGTCCATAAATATGAGTGGCTTCTGTAAAAAGAAAATCCAGCAACACTATAATTGGCTTACAGTTCCTTTTGCACACCTGCTTTGTCACATCTGCAGTGATTTCTAGTCAAATCGCACGGATTTTTCTACAAGGATCTCATCTGTACCAACAGATTTGACTAATTTTGCTCACACTTGTGACTCGATTTTCCAACTTTGCGCATATCTCATATCTGTGTAGCTGCCCAGTCCACGACCTGCACAGAAATGACGTGCACAGACATTTGTGCAGAAAATAGTAGTCTGTGGACCCGCCTTGATCTCAAAGAGACATTATACATAGGGAGGCTGTGGCAATTTATTTATCACTCCCAGTGATGACGTGCTGTAAAATAAGTAGCCAAATTTTCTGATAGCATTCTGCGGTTCATCTGAAAATGAGGTAACATATGTGCGCACATTTAAGATAAGCTGTTGCCTAATTTCTATTCGAAACCAAGTCTACCGTTTGCGCTATGTATAACTGACCACCATGGAAGCAATAAATCGACGAATATTTCTTATTTAAAGTTAGTTCTGTTTAAACATATTATCTGTTAGCGTTTTTTTACGTTTGTCTTCTACACTAGCACAGAAAAGACTTTCACGTGTTAAACTTTATGCGAGTATTTGACCTTACATTTCCATTGAGGAACAGGCTACTGACAAAGATAAGAGTTATTGAGATGAAAAGATAAAATTAGTATCTCACCAGAACTCTCTCATTTGTTCTTTACATTTTTAAGCAAAATTCATCTATGAAGCGAACGACTAAAGCGATCATATAGCAATTCTGTGCCTAGTGTTTCCAGTTTTCCAAGTTGTGTGCAGAACAGTTATGTACAGAGACAGCAACTACAGAAAGAGTGTCAAATGAAAGACGTTTGCCGGAAACTCGTACCTTCGTCAGTACATCGAAACAATTGTCAACATCAAGTATAACTTACAAGCAAACATTTTTGTATTGATAAGTGTTTGCGGCGGCTATCGACAGTGATTCGACTTCTTTCGATCTCGCTATCTCGAGTGATCTCTTCAAGGCTGACAGCCTTTGAACAGTTCTTTCTTCACTAGTTAAATATGCACATGCTGTTTACTCTGTTCTGTAACCTCGTTAATATATCGTGTTTATTCGAAGTTGCGACATTTTTGTTATACATCAGTCGTGTGTTGTTCCAGACTACCCGTATTGATGACCCTGAGTTGTTCATTTCACGCGATTTATTCCGATTCTGCATTTTTGACGGTTCGTGTTACCAGACTATGGGTTACAAGCAGTGGAATGATTCAGTGCATCTGTTTCCAAGTTCCCGTCCCAGGATATGACTACGAAGTCACAGTGCCATCACACACTTACCCAACAGACACACATTCGGATGTACTTTTTACTCCACATGGACTTACTGTAGCACGTCTAACTTCTTCGACCCACCATGGCAGGAAACATGCAGGCAACCATCGTTGCAAACACATGGTCACACAGACCAGCAGTTCACATCCGTGGTGCCAGCCTTCAGTATACTTACTCCAAAACCAGCAATAACACATGTCCTGCAAAATCGACATGTGGCAACCATAAAGTGAACAATATCCAGTGCACATTTGAGACTGGCCCTTTGCCTTTCGAACATGTTCCGTGACGCAGTTTACATGACGCTGGTTGTTTAGCCTGCATCGGTAAACATCGCACACAGTGCATTATATGTGGCCATAACCCAAATATCCAGGCCTTGGGCAACAATGTGCACAGCACTCCTGCTCAACGTGGCCTCTTTGATGAAGATCTCAAGTCAGTCCAAGTGTCTTCACAACAGCACAAATCCACCACACTGCGCATGTCATCAAGACAGTTTGTATAACCTACGGACATTCAGCAGGTACAGGTAGCCAGATCCCCCAATCTTCCACAATTACAAAAGGATAGCACCAAGACCTGGTTCATTTCAGTCGACAGACTTCTCAGTTTACAAGGCATTTCTTTGCCACAACAAGCACGTGTACGACTGTACAGACCTAATCAGCAATCTGTTACTATCACCACCAATGCATCACAAATACTAAATGTCAAAATCAACCATCATAGAGCAACCGTAGTTCCCTCTGGCTGAAGCAATCAACCAAATCATCCACGATGAGCACATGGGATCCAGGACACCCTCCAGCTCTGGCGTCACCTTCGTGCTGTCATTGATCCTGAATGCATGCAGACATTGCACTGTGGATTTGGTAGTTAGTTAAGCGCCCCCTTGAACTGCAACTCCAGCTCTTATTACATGCATCCGAGCTACTTGATATAAAGCTGATGGTCACAGTGTACACCCCCCTGCTCTGTTCCCTCATTACAGTGGCAGAGTTAGTGCAATGTCAGCTGCACAACAAGACCGTGCGCTGCCAGCTCATACTACCAGTGCTGGGATCCTGACCATTACTGAATTCACATGAGCTCCCACTCGAACACACTACAGCCACTAGGAGAGGTTAGAAGGACGACAGTGTGACCATGCCATGTACTGCACACCCAGCATGCCTGCTATGCTGATTTCAAGTCACAATTGGAGATGCAGCAAGAAACTTTCAATCACTGCATGCATACCCTAACACAGTGCGCGAGTCGATTTAGGCAATATGGCTCATGAGGTTTCCTCATGACATTGTTATCAACAGTCAGCTAATACTATCACTGCAACCAGTGGACGACTTTTAGTTCAGGACCTTACATCAAGCAGATAGTTCCTCATCGATACCAGAGCAGATGCAAGTGTTATTCCTCCCAATCTCACAACCTCACAACATCTGTCCACTAGACTGTGATTATGAGCAGCCAGTATGTCCCCCTCCCCCCCTCCCTCAATGTACATTGTTCTACTGACCTTTACGTTTGTGTCGCATCTGGTAAATTGTTTCAGTGGACATTCCATGCAAATGACATTGAAGAACCAGTCATAGGCATGAACGTTCTTAAAAACTTTGGTCTCTTTCCAGATCTACAAACCGCATCCCTACTACAACACAATACCAGTTCCAGTATAGTGGGCTCCTCTGGCCATCCTTTGAATACTGCTCCTTCACCGTCTGTCACACTCCTGTCCGTAATTTCCGAGTGCTCCTCTTTGTGTCATCACTTGGCTTCCCTAGTTGTCGAACTTCTAAGGCGTCTGGATTTTGGACACCTTACATGTCAGGCCCCTTAATTATAGTGTGCAAGGCACTGGTTTGCAATATGGGATGGGTTTTTGTGTACATATTTCACTTGTTTGAGATTCAATACACGTGGCATCGAGAATGACGAAAACTCCCTTACGTAAATTTGCATATTTAAATTAGGTAGAAACAGTGTGGGAACATCACTGCAGGGGAAGCCAGTTTTAGTTAGCCACGCTGTGACACAGTGGCCTGCAGAGCCTCAGCCTAGTCAAGGTCAAGCGCAGGTGACAGGCACGGCAGAGAGTTGGGAGAAGAACAGAATACCACGTGAGCGGCGAGTGAGGACGTAACTTACCACTCTTGTGGATGATGGAGTGATAACAAGGGGACTAACAGACCTGGCTGTTAACTTAAAAGCCAGCCAATTATGCGACACTGTACTTATTAAGCCATTTGCTGATTCGGTAGCCATGGCTACTAGAATTGAAAGAGCGACTGCCATTGGCTGTTCCTTTCAAAGTCCAACCCCACTGTAGAGTGGTGGGAATCTAGTCGGAAGGGAAATGCAACTGCCCACCGCGAGGGGCACTTTCCCTTGAGATGTCGTCGAGTGTGGTGGGAGGGCACCCCTCTCTGACGTGACGACAGGGAAAGGAGATATATTTGTGTGAAAACTGTTCACCCAGCTCCACAATTGAGTTAAGAGCTGGCTGGATTCTTTTCGTAGATTTCGTGAGCGGAGAACGAAGAGAGACAATATGGTTAAGTTCCTGCGAGAACAGTTACGGCAGAGTAGCACACGATGCACCAGCCTTGCTCATGTGTTTAGCCATTAAAAGGAGACTAGGGTGAAGTTAACGTTTTCCACTTCATTTCATGAAGTTCACTGATACAGAATCAGCCAGGTTCAGTATAGGATTCTGATGGATTTACAGATCCGACGACACACAGCAGCAATCAATCCGAGGACGCTGTGCAACATAAGGTAAAGAATGCAGTACGCCATTGAAGGTAAATGTCGTGTCACAGACCAATTTTTACTCCAGTGATACGAAGCTCGAAATAGGAAGACCTGTTCTCCTTGTAGTATTTCCCTAAATTAACGTATTTCCTTCCTGCGCTCAATGACCACATTTGGTTAACATTTGTGGGGAAAGAATAAAATTTGTTAGTCGGTAGCATTGTTCGCCTCGACGTTAGGATAGTCTTCCACCAGACAGTCTTTCTCTTAGTTAAAATAATTAACTGTCCTTAAATGTGTGATATTATTAAACTTTTATATTTTATGTTATTTGAGAAATTTAATATCAGGATCCCCTTATCTAAACAGGCAATACATGAGATTACTCTTGTGCATTGTAATGACCTAACATGTGGAAAAGTGATTCCAATAAATACAATTACAGGGAAAAGTTGCTGCCTATTCTAAGATAGAGGCCCCCTTTCTACCTCATTCGAATATTTTAGGAGCGTTGATGGCAGTTATTCTTCTGAAGTCTGAACCCTTGGTGAGAAATAACACATTTCCTTACAGGTCTGGTTCAAACTGCGTTATGGGCGCTAAGTGGAATCTTGTACAAAATGCAAGCATAGCATTCACTTATTACCAACCAGAGGTGTGTTTAGAAGCTCTCTGGAAAGTGATTCGACATCGATATCTTGTAAGCTAAGAATGATGAGCTCATGCAGATAATCAACACTGCAACAGAAAACCTGGCACTGGTGTACCGCACACTATGTAACTGTAAGTAGGCTGTTTATGTTTTCTTATTGGCAACGTTACGTAGCGCTGTGTATGAAAATCACTGGCTGTGCTGTGTGCAGTCTGTGGCTAGTTTGCATTGTAGTCTGCCATTGTAGTGTTGGGCAGCTGGATGTGAACAGCGCGTAGCGTTGCGCAGTTGGAGGTGAGCCGCCAGCAGTGGTGGATGTGTGGAGAGAGATGGCGGAGTTTTGAAATTTGCAATACTGGATATCATGAACTGCTATATACATTATGACTTTTGAACACTATTGAGGTAAATACATTGTTTGTTCTCTATCAAAATCTTTCATTTGCTAACTATGCCTATCAGTAGTTAGTGCCTTCAGTAGTTTGAATCTTTTATTTAACTGGCAGTAGTGGCGCTCGCTGTATTGCAGTAGTTCGAGTAACGAAGATTTTTGTGAGGTAAGTGATTTGTGAAAGGTATAGGTTAATGTTAGTTAGGGCCATTCTTTTGTAGGGATTATTGAAAGTCAGATTGCGTAGCGCTAAAAAAAAAGAAAAATATTGTGTGTCAGTTTAAGCACAGTCTTGTACAATTTTTCTAAGGGGACGTTTCATATGTCAACCCTTAGCCGAGGATACCCCTCTGGAATCTTCTGATTTTTTCTTGTAGTTTCTGTAATTAGTGTAGCTTTTGTTTATTGCTAGCGCGTAATTGTAGAGAGAATCTCCTTTGTAGTTGCAGTCTTTCATTGTTGTTGTGGGATGCATGTGGATTTGCATCAAGTATTTCGCAGCTACGCTTGCAATTAACTAGATATTATTTTCAGTGCTATGTTAATGTGTTCTCTTATTTTTGCACTTCAAATTGTGCTTTTCTGTGTTATCGTGTGAAATATTGTGACAAAAATGGCGTGTGAAAAACGTAACACTAGGCTCCAAAGTAAACTGAGAAATAATAGTGACGACGAGCGTAGCTTATCAGCACCACTGTGTAATGAATTAACAAATATTCAAAGTAGTTATTTGGTAACTGTGCATAAGGAAATGGAGCGGGCGTCAAATAATGGTGTAGGCAGTGAAACAATTAGTGAACAGGGAAGCATTATCGATCGATCAGTCAGCAACAGCTTGCCTCAGGAATCCGAAATGACAGGACACAATCTTACAAATACTGTAGATTCAGGTTTTGGGGCCTCACCGTTTTCTCAAGTAAGTCAAAACACATTTTCTGCTTGTCAAAATGTGAATGCTGCCGGTGCAAATGCACTGCCAAAACGCATAGAGGAACAGATTCCAGACACTAATACATTATTACTGCAATTAATGCAGCAAATGAAACAAAATCAGAGACAAACACAGCAACAGTTACACACAATGGAACAAAATCTTCAAAAGTTAGACACAATGGAACAAAATCTTCAAAAGTTAGACACAATGGAACAAAATCTTCAAAAGTTAGACACAATGGAAGAAAATCTTCAAAAGTTAGACACAATGGAACAACACCAGAGACAAACACAGCAACAGTTAGACGCAATGGAACAAAAGCTTCAAAAGTTAGACTCAGTGGAACATAAGCTTCAACAAACATGTGAAGATGTAACTACTGAGTTACATAACATTGAATCGAAATGTCAAAAAGTCTGTAATGACGTAAAAACACAAATTTGTGAGCATTTTCAACCTATTTTTTTGCGGCATGAAAATGCATTACAGAATCACGAAGCAGCCATAAAAGAACTGCAAACTATTGTTCATGAAAATCATGAAACCTTGCAAGCTAAAATTGACTCAGTTGCATCAACCGCTTCAGTTACGCAACTTGCAAAAACTCAGGAAAACTTAAAGGACACAGTAGATTCTCTGAAAATTGGTTCAGAAAGACAAATGGAGGAAATTAGTTCATTATCAGAGAAAGTAGTTGAACTTTCGGATCAGCTAAATAATTTATCTACGAAGGTAGATGAAAATCTGAATGACACAAAACCGGTAGTCTTTAATGACACAGAAGAGTGCGAACAAATTAGGAAATTCAAACAAAATCAAAATCAAATAAATACGCAACACCAAAGAGAAATCCAGGAAGTACAAGATCAGCTGACATAGGTAATACAAGAATTACGTATTTCAGAGGACACTCGCGCCCCAATATGGGAAGAGGGACATAGAAATATGGAAAAGCCACAAAATAATAACACAGGGCATTTCGGAAATTATGAAAGAAATTGGCAAGGTGCAACGAATTTTGAGATGGAACCGCCGACATGACGTAACAATGACCAATATGCGACTCGCCGACATGATGATTTTGACTATAAGCTGTTAATTACTACACGTAAATTTAAAACATTTAAGAATTCTGGCAACGACATTCATCCACACGCGTGGCTCCATCAATTCTCTCACTGTTTTCCTCCCAGCTGGTCATTAGAGCACAGATTAGAATTTATGTGTGGCTATTTAGAGAGAACCAGCTGTAAGAATGCGATCTGTCATTCACGATTGTCACAGTGAAGAAGAATTTTACCATGCCTTCCTCTCAGCACATTGGTCTCAAACTACACAAGACCGAGTAAAACATAGCATCATAATGATGAAACATTTCGAACAATCTGAATTTTCCAGTCTTGTGAAATATTTTGAAGACATGTTGCACAAGAATCAGTACCTGTCAAACCCATACAGCCCCTCAGAACTCATCCGCATTTGCTTAATCAAATTACCTGAACATTTACGACATATTATTTTGGCAGGACGTTGCAAAGACGACATTGAAGCTTTTCAGGGGCTCTTACAAGAATTAGAAATTGACACTGACAATTGCGTAACGCGAAAACAGGAACACAACAATTACAGGTCACATCCGTCGCAATTCCGCGATGAAAGAAATAATAACTGGACACGACAAGACTATTCTCACAACACAAATCATGACCAAAACAGACACCACCCGTATGACAACCGTTGGCAGAGCAGGAATAATTACAGGGAAAGATCACCTCTCTGCGGTAGTGACTATCACAGAGACAATCAGAGAAACAGACAATATGGGAACCAAAATAATTATTATCAAGGGAGACAGAATAACTTTAGACGCAACGGTCCAGCGCGCAGTTACGATTCATGGAGAAATTCTCCACCATGTGACCGACAAGAAAGAAACTATGGAACCTACCAACATGATGACAGACGCGAATTGATCGTAACGACAGACCTGAATTGCATCAGAACTGGCAGGATTCAAACAGAGCAAGACCCTCTCGACAAGACGAATTTGTAGAAGTTAGGTCTCCAAATCCCAATAACGACACGTGCCAACAAAGAGACAATAGGCAATGACTCATACCGCTGGCAGCCACAAAACGTACATATGAAACTGATGACGCAGCTGCTGTAGCTAGTAATTACGTAAGAATGGAAGACATTAGAGACATCTTACTCCAGGAACACGACGTAAAACATAACAACATTGCATATCCAGTGATTCACATTACAGTAAATAACGTAAAATTTACGGCAGTACTTGACTCAGGCAGTCCTATTTCAGTTATTAGTGAAACAGCCTTTAGCAAATGCAACAAATCGAATGATTGTCCCACACTTACGTTACGTAAGATTAAATTACAAGGTGCAATCTTGGAAAAAGTGTAGATGTGCACCAACAAACCAACTTAGAATTTTTTTGTCAAAGCCACAGCTTCTCTATGAACTTTCTTATTGTTCCATTATTGTCGACGGAAATTATATTGGGAGTAGACTTTTTGAATGAATACAAAGTAATCTTAAACTTTCACGATGCTGAAATAAGTTTAGAGAAAGAAGGTAGGTCAATAGCTTTGAAATTTGAAGATTGGCTCTCAAACCATGACGAAGAAATTAATCGGCTTTACCTTCCGTTAGACAACAGTTCCGAATTTTCTACGGAACTAGACACTAACAATCACTCTGCAAGTACTGACAGGGATGATATCGACAGCATATTTGAAACTAATGTGTTAATTCAGAATAAAATTCAAACAATTGAGAATTGTAATGACACTGATAGGCAGGAACTTTTTGAGATTTTACAAGCACATTCCACAGTTTTTACTCAGAAAACAGGAACAATCAAGGGATTTCAGTACCAATTTCGTGTTCGTGAGCATACTAAATTTTGTGTTAGACCATACGTAATTCCAGCACATTATAGGGACCGTGTTAGAACAGAAATACAATCTATGCTTGACGAGGGCATTATTGAGCCTGCAGTAAGCTCGTACAACAATCCATTACATGTTGTTGAGAAGAAAAATGGATCGATCAGGCTTGTCTTAGATTCGAGACAAATCAATACTATCATTACTCCTGAAACAGACAGGCCGCAAATGTTGGAAGAACTTCTTCAAAATTTTAATGGTGTAAAAGTGTTGTCTTCCATTGATGTCAGATCCAGCTTTTATCAGATCGAACTTCATCCAGAATGTATAAAATAAACAGCTTTCCTTTGTTCCGGCGTTTGTTATCAGTTTCGGAATCTTCCTTTTGGTTTGAACATTTCTTCGGCAGCATTCATTCGCGGGCTAAATTTCATATTACCTGAGTTCTTAAAACGTCACATCACCTTATATGTGGACGATATTCTGATAGCAGAAGCCTCATGGGAACAACATAACCGCATCCTCAACAGTTTGTTACGTATTTTTGCAGAATCTGGAATTACAGTTAACTTGAAAAAGTCTGAATTCGGTAGGTCAAAGGTGAGGTTTTTGGGACATATTATTTCTTCTGAAGGCATTCAGCCGGATCCTGAAAAGTTAGAAGCAATCAGAGCCATTCCAGTTCCATCCACAAAAAAACAAGTCCGCAGTTGTCTTGGTCTCGTAAATTTTTATCGTCGTTTTCTGAATATGCAAATTCTTATTACACCAAAACTTTGTTCTCTCACTGGAAAAAATACTATTTGGAACTGGGACGAACAAGCAAAGCTGGAATTCAATTCTTTGAAAGAATCGCTACTTAACGCGCCAATACTAGCTCATCCAGATCTGTCACAAGATTTCTGCCTTAGCACGGATTCTTCTAAAGTCGGTCTTGGTGCCCATTTATTTCAAGAAGCCATAGAAAATGACACTACCATTCAGAAAACCATTGCTTTTGCTAGCGGAGTGCTAATAAAATCTGAAAAAAATTATTCCGTTACTGAATTAGAAGCTTTAGCTATCGTTTGAGCATTTAACAAATTCCGTTTCTTTCTTTCTGGTAAGCACGTAAAAGTATACAGTGATCATCGTGCATTACAATTTCTTATGACTTCAAAATTAAATCATGACAGGTTAAAGCGTTGGGCATTGTTTCTGCAAGAATTCCACTTCACAATAGTCTACATTCCCGGCAAGGAGAACATTGTTGCGGACGCACTGTCACGCGCACTGGCTGGGCTTGAGAAAAGTAACACAGAAGGCAACCTCGAAAAAATTTCAGTATTCTTTACATTCAGAAAGTCGCCTTTGAAAACTTCATCACCACATCTTTAAAGGACATTGCTCATGAACAAGATAAAGATCCGATTTGGAAAGACATCAAGAGCAAATGGCATGAAAAGACACACACACAGATTCGGCATTATTATCTGGTTAGAAACAACATACTGTTCAAACGCTGCACTGTTGATGACAAGCTATGTGTACTTTGCATTCCTGACGATTTTGTTAATAAGCTCATTTGGTACATTCATTTCAGCTATGCACATTTTGGTCCACGAAAATGTTATTATATTCTTCGAACGACTTGTTATTTTAACAATATGGAAAAGAGAATTCGAAGAGTCTTGTATATTTGTCAACTTCGTCAAAAGGCGAAACCATCTACTATCTCACATCGTGCTCCGTTGTTTCCTATCATTCCTTCTAAATTAAAATAATTTGCTCCTGTTGATCTCTTGGGACCCCTTGTCAGAACATCGAACGGATTTTCGTACGTTCTAGTCGCTGTTGAACTTACTTCAAAATTTGTTTCTTTCACTCCGTTACGCAAAGCCACTGGACGGTCTATATCCAACGCCTTTGTTAAAAATTTCTTACGTGAAGTTGGCCATGTTGGTAAAGTCATTTCAGATAACGGAACGCAATTCAGATCTGCTGTTTGGTCACGCATGCTTCGGAATCATAAAATCAAACCTGTTTTTATTTCATTGTACTCACCACATTGTAACCCGTCCGAAAGGATTACGAAAGAAATCAATAAGCTTTGCAGACTTTATTGTCACAGAATGCAACAGCATTGGGACAGATATTTACACTTATTTCAAAACGAGCCGAATGAAATGCCTCATGACTCCACTGCTTTACCACCTACTCTTGTACTGAAGAATGAAGAACCACCGAACAGAATCAGAGAGCTTGTACCTTTCCCGAATACACGTAAACTTCGACACGAAGACATAATTGATTTAGCTCTTAAAAATATAAAATATGCAGCAAACAAAAGGAGAAAACTACACGGTATAGCAAATGCAAAGAAATTATATATTGGTCAGAAAGTTCTCATTAAAGCTCATTCACTGTCACATAAGAAAAAACACTTGAGTCACAAATTCTTTCTAGTTTACAATGGACCTTACAGAATCCGACGTATACCACACGATAATTGCGTCGAAGTTGAAACACTGCGTACTAAGAGGAGTAAAGGTTTACACCACATTTCACATGTAAAACCTTTTATTGAAAGATAATCTGTTTTTTAATTTAGTCTTTGCTATAAAATTTTTCACTTCACGTTACTAGTACTCTTTGTCACACTTACAAACTGTTAACATGCAACTATGTTTTAAAGCTAACTAACTATCCAGTCAACAACATAGGTAACTTAGACAAGTAATTGCGAATGCGTTGTTATTGCGAACAGACGACACAGTGTTGTTATTTATACATTCTTCCTTGTTAGTTGCACGATTACGTAACGAATATACGGCTTACATACTTAGAACATATACTGCTAATGAGATTTTAATGCAACATTTTGGTTTTCTTGAGAATACGTTCTGGATTTAAAGTACTTTCTGAGAGATACCAGATGACACAGTGGTTAGTTTATTTGACATCTACACGATTACATCACGACGCTACTAATATGTGACACAATTTACATTGTTCCTTTTGCGATGTATCTGTTTTATACCTGCACAGTTTTTCTGTATTATTTTGGAAAGTAAAACATGTTTTAGTAGTAACTTTTGTGGTATAGCTACAATGAGACTGCCTTTTCAGTAGCACAACAATACGTTACAGCACAGTACTTTCTTCATCATGGCAATAAGCGTAATAACTAAGATATCTATACGCAAAGCATTTCACTTTTTTTTATCATGAGGTAAGTACATTGGCTTCCGCAGAACTTAGCTTTCGGAGGACGATAACTACAACACTTCCACAGAGATTATCTTACAACAGGACGCACAGTTTAGCAGTACAGGACATGTATTTGAGTGATTAATTTTGTACTTAAAAAATTTATTTTTAAAGATATTTGAAGTACAATGATACAAAGGTTTTCCGTGACACATTTCATTCCATTGCTGTAATCTGTAACACCTGAGGGTATAATTACATTAATCCTCAGGGGGTACACGCTTACTTTGTGTACCATGTGTTTGGCAAGCACAAGGAGCCCTAGCTAATATGGTATTTGCTTATACAACTTTACACATTGGTACCATATTTCTCTAACAGAAATTACACAGCTATCTGATCATTTAACTGAGAGAGAGAAACTTTTTTAATATGGCAGTGACAGATGTTTACGTAATTACACAGTTGGATAACTTCACACTTATGAAATTGTATTTTGTCTGTACTTTGTGAACTGTTCATATTTTTTCGGAACCATTGTGATACTATGAGAGCTTTGAATGATGTATTTGGTATGGGATCACGATTTTTAAAGTACCTTCGAGGCAGATGACACTTTTGACATGAGCAGAGAATTTTTTTAGGTTTTGAAATTATTGGAGGAAGCTACGACGATTTTGAGAGTTGACTGAGGTGTTATGATGTTATTATTACGATGACTATGTGTATTATGCTGTTGAGGTATGTTTATGATCAATGAGATGATGCCATATGAGGAATTTGATTATGCTACGTATTTATTATGATGAAATATTGAAGAATGTCTACGAATATGTATATGTGTAACAAGGTAAGGAATAATGAGTAGTGGCTAGGGACGCTGACTTGTGAAAAAGGATGTTGGAAACCAAGAATCGTACTTTAAGAGTTATGAAATGTGTGTGTATATGCGTGAATGTATCACAATGCCGGCGAAAATTTTTTGGACACTGTTATATTTATAGGATTTTGTTTCTACACATTTGCAATGTAAATTCTTGACCTGTGAAATATTTTTATATGAGACTGTCACTGTAGCGGAAACTGCTGTCGTAAATATTTCCATAAGGAAGTTAAGTGACCACCTGCACGTAATGCGTCGTGGGCACCCAGCTGTGTCAGACGGTTGGAGAAAAAGCCATTAGTGTGTGCCTTTTCAGAGGCACAGGTAGAAAAAAAGGGAGGCCATTAACCTCGCTATTGACATTCCTTTATAGAAAGCACCGCAAATACGACATGCTCATTACTTGGAAACATTCTTACATCTGCACACCTGATTATGACAAGTATCTTTCTACGAGAGTTGAGAGATTTTTTTAACTACCTTATGAAATGCCATATGGCTAATGAATGATGTTTCATGCCTTCCTTTGTACATATTTGCTCATTTTCTTTAATATCTAGTTCCTAGCTGCACTGCAGCATTGGTTAAAATAAAATATTTTAGATGTACTAATATAAATATTTTATGCCTACAGATCCAGTAAAAAAAATAACTGTATGATGTACTTAAAAAAACGAAGGAGCATAAAAACATTTCACAGGAATTGCATACAGAATTTTCTTTTCAAGTACTTGGTAGTTTCTTTTGTAGAATAATTTGTGGTGCACCACTTAATTTACATAGACATTAAGATGTGAATATACATTTCCCTTGTCTGCATTATTGTCTTTAGTGTAATGTTTTTTTCTGCTTGAGCTATGTCATGTTTAGATATAAGTTATTTCATTTGCTGCTGCTGTTTGCCAGGCATAGTGTTACTGAATTTGACTTTGTGTTACTCTGCTGAGCCAGTTTAGTACTGATTTATTTGTCTTGTTTGCTGCTCATTGCCTTATATTAGTTGTAATATTGTTGCTTACTTTGCCAAGTTGTATTTTTTTTGTCCTTGCTGTTTGTGTTAATTTGTTACATGCTGCTGCATTGCCTCATCCCTTAGTTTAGCATCTGAGCTCAGTAGATTTAAGTTAGCTTAAGAGGGGGTAGACTATATAAGAAACTAACTATGATGGATTGGCAGAAATGCGTTGAGAAGCTATAAGAAAATGGTTTGGCCAAAAAAGTAGCTTACAGTGGAGAAAAACTATTTTTGAAGGAGGAAATGAACAGAATACAGAAAGCATGCTTGGATAGGATTTTTTTGGTGGAAACAAATGTTGAAATAAGAAAAAAAAGATCTATGGAATGAAGTTTTGGCTTGGACTGCAGTACCAAATGTTACACTGAAAACGAACCATGTCCTTTCCTTTTGTGTTATCCCACTATGTGTTTGTGTACCCTTGTGTATTTGTTTTCTTCCTGTCTCTGTGTACTGTTTCATAGAATTTTTTTTCTCTTCTAATACTAAGCTACATTCACTATGATGAGGAATACTGTTATCCTCAAATATAACTGGCATTGATAATATGTTACTTAGTTTGTAAAGATGTTTAGACATTATTTATTCTGTTCTGATTTAATGCTCATGTGTGAAGTTGCTGTATCGAAAGTTATTCTGATCTTTTATGTATTTACTCATGTCATAATTCCTGTAACACTAATGTATATGTTATTTCGATTCTTTTGTAAAGACTGTACTACAAATGTTATCTGTATTGTTATGTTTTTAATGATGTATTTTGTACCTTTGTTATTGTATTCTTATGTTATAAAATTGTAATTGACACCAGTTCATCAAATTAAGTAACTTGTAAGTTACGTTTCACTGCACACGTTTCTGTTGGTCATAGTATATGGAAAATATGTGAGAAGTAGGGACTGATAGTGTTTGCACGTGTGTTAATAATTCAGAAAGGGACTGGATAACAGCATTGCTGGTTCTAAGAACAATTCCAAAAACTTTGTGAGTGCACAAGTGGTGGTTATGGACTTGCTATATTATCCGCAAGACTCTTCAATGGTGATTGTGCACCTGCACAGTCACAACAGATGGCTGCTGGCCATCTCTACAAGGACTGCAGTGGGTCTGCATCTTTGATGACCCACCAATACCATTATTTCTACAAGGACTGCAGTGGGTCTGCACCTCTGGTGGCCCACCAATACCGTAATCTCTACCAGGACTACAGTGGGTCTACTCTGTGATGACCTACCTACCAATATTCTTCAAAACGTCGAATGACTCTGCTGTGGGTTTGCTCTGTTGTGGCCCATTACCTGTCTGAATGTCAAGAGTCAGCACTGTCTTTCCGTTGGAAGGACAACACTACTTGTTCAAGACTGCATGGAAATCCACTACTTCCGTGTGCTTTTTATTTTACTGCTCAGACTTTGAAAAAAAAAAAACCACTGAAATTTTCTGTGATGAACAATCTGGACTGTCTTTATGGACTGTGAGAAAATTTTAGCTTTTGACCAACATTGTATAAATAAGTGTGTGCATTTGATATCTTTGTTATTGTAATTATGAAAAATTTTATCAAATCATTATTGGCCACTGCCAAAAACAATTTGTAAAATTTTTTGTGGGGAGCATGGGGGCTATGTAAGTAGGCTGTTTATGTTTTCTTATTGGCAACGTTACGTAGCGCTCTGTATGAAAATCACTGGCTGTGCTGTGTGCAGTCTGTGGCTAGTTTGCATTGTTGTCTGCCACTGTAGTGTTGGGTAGCTGGATGTGAACAGCGCGTAGCGTTGCGCAGTAGGAGGTGAGCCGCCAGCAGTGGTGGATGTGGGGAGAGAGATGGCGGAGTTTTGAAATTTGCAATACTGGATATCATGAACTGCTATATACATTATGACTTTTGAACACTATTGAGGTAAATACATTGTTTGTTCTCTATCAAAATCTTTCATTTGTTAACTATGCCTATCAGTAGTTAGTGCCTTCAGTAGTTTGAATCTTTTATTTAACTGGCAGTAGTGGCGCTCGCTGTATTGCAGTAGTTCGAGTAACGAAGATTTTTGTGAGGTAAGTGATTTGTGAAAGGTATAGGTTAATGTTAGTCAGGGCCATTCATTTGTAGGGATTATTGAAAGTCAGATTGCGTTGGGCTAAAAAAAAAAGCACAGTCTTGAACAATTTTTCTAAGGGGACGTTCCATAACTTGCCTGTCTAGCTCCCAATACACGGCACCGCAACACCAACACCAATGCGCAGCCAATGGAGTCTTAGTTACCAGACATGAAGTTAATGGCATTTCGTCTCCCACTGCCCTGCCCAATTGATCAGTGGCCCTTAGTGAAGATATTTGCAACTGTCCCGTGCGTGTAATGGACATTAGATAGGAGCAGTCACCAACTGTACCCGCCATAGGATAAACGCAATGGAGGGTTCTCCTGTGCATCATAAGACTTCCTGCCTTACTCCCTATATGGTGCGCCAAGCAAAAGTTACAGTTAACGAACTGCTATCGGCTGGGATTATCTAACCATGAGACAGTAACTGCTTAAGAAAGACAGTTCATTCCATATGTGTGGGGACTATTGCTGGTTGAATGCCTGCACTATAATTAACAACTATCTAATCCCTCACATTAAGGATTTTGCACACTCCTTGATGGGGTACAAATATTCAGCAAACTCAGTTCCCAAAAGGCATACTTACTGATCCCCATGTTTATTAATGAAATTTCAAAAACAGCAATCATTACTCCATTTGGACTCTCTGAATTCTGTTTTATACCATATGGTCTGAAGAATGCAGTCGAAACTTGGCAACGCTTCATTGATTCTGTCTTGTTGGGACCCCCACATTTTTACCCCAAACTTGACGACATCCTCATATTCTCGTCATCTTTTGGGAGCATAAATAACACCTGAATCAGGTGTGAGCTGCCCTGTCTGACAATGGTGCCGAAATAAATGCTGACAAGTCTCAGCACGGTCCCACAAACGTTGCTTTCGTTGGATGCACTGTATCGCCCAATGGATTAGTCCGGCCTCTGACCACATCAAGCTCATTAAGTACCTTCCACTACCAATCATCAACCCTGAATTGTGCCCTTTTAAAACATGCTCAGTTTTTACTGTAAACACCTAGCAACATTCTGCCTCCATTCAGATATGCCTCACTGAGGATCCGGCAGACAAGAACATTTCAGGTAGTTTAAGGTGCTATGGTCAGAGGAAATGGTTCAGGCGTTCAAAAATCTCAAAAAGGCACTAGCAAACGCCATCACGCTCGCACACTCGGTAACGGATGTGCGCATTTCCATCAAGCTGATGCAAGCGACACTTCGATCGGTAGTGTGCTTCAAGTACATGTGGGTTATTCTAATCATCCCCTTAGGTTCTTTTCGAAGAAACTTTCCTCCTTTCAACGAAAGCGGTCAGCATTCGACAGAGTTATTTGCCGTGTACGAAGCAGTGGGATTCTTCCGTGATGACATTGAGGGGCCGCCCGAAGTGGCCGTGCGGTTCTAGGCGCTGCAGTCTGGAACCGTGAGACCGCTACGGTCGCAGGTTCGAATCCTGCCTCGGACATGGATGTGTGTGATGTCCTTAGGTTAGTTAGGTTTAACTAGTTCTAAGTTCTAGGGGACTAATGACCTCCGAAGTTGAATTCCATAGTTCTCAGAGCCATTTGAACCATTTGACATTGAGGGACCTGCTGTAATGATTTATACAGATCGTAAGTCACTCGCCGACGCAAACCGAAGCCCAGTGCAGTACCTTCCTCGATGGAGAGTTCGCCATGTGGACCTCATCTGTCAATATTCTACGGACATTATACATATATGTGGGACAGATAATGTGGTAGCGGATTATCTCTCCAGGGTAGATGCAATCACTAGCCCACTTGACTTAGACAGGTTGGCTAAATTACAAGCTGACGACAATAAACATCAAAATTTGTGCCAAGATGCCGATTCAGCTTACACATCGTGTCTCATTGGGTTCCTAGCTCTGCCTCCCGTGTTAGGTACAGTTCTTCAACCTCTGCCTATTTATCATACAGCAGACAGCATTTTCAGTCCTACACAGCCTCGTGAACCAAGGCATCAGGGCCACTACACACCTTCTTGACGTACGTTTCGTTTGGCCAGGAGTACAAAAAGACTGTCGTCTTTGGGTTAGAGCTTACATTTCATGCCAATATAATCAAGTCAGACGACACCACAAAACAACCGTTGGGCTCTTTTAATATCCTGAAGGACCACGTACAATGTGTGCATTTAGATTTAATCAGGGCCCTTCCTCTTTCATACAGTACATTCTGTCAGCAATCGATTGTACAACCAGGTGGGTCGAAGCAGCTCCTCTGGCAGAAATCACAGCCGACTCATTCACCTGAACCTTCATTTCTACTTGGACTGTGCGCTTTGGTTGTTCCTCTTTCATTACGATGGGCCAAGGCCACCAATTTTAATTTCTACTATTCTCCAGGTTGTGCTTCTTACGCAGCGTAGATAGACGGAGAGTGGAACACACCGAACAAATAAATGAAGACGTGGGATGCAAGTGCTACTGTGAGATGACGGCGTCGGCACAAGAGAGGAACTCATGGCGGGCAGCATGGAACATGTCAGAAGACTGACGACTAAAAAAAAAAAAAAAAAAAAAAAAAAATCATCGAATAGAACGATATCCAGTTCGTGTCTGCTCCGTTTATACACCTTCCTTACTGCGTCACTTTCCTGCAACGCAGCAAGTGACATTCATCCTCGCGGCAGGGATTTGCTAGATGTTTTGGGTCATCAGATTATGCCCGCAACAGGAAATTGTTATGGTCTGTAGTGCAGTTCTATGATAATCGTACTTTGTGAATATACATCGTTCAGTCATTATTTTCTCTTGCATGCATTCATAGCATTTTTAGATGTAGAAAAAGTTTTTAACAATATTGACTGGAGTACACGTTTTGATATTCTGGAAACTTGTGGCTACAAGACTCGAAGAGTATGAAAGGGAGGCAGTTGTTAAGAAAGAATTGATACAGCGCTGCAGCCTCTCGCTCATATTATTCAGTGTGTACATAAGATAGAAAGCTGAGGATGCTATGAAAAAATCCTGAAAAACCGTTAAAAGTGAGGAAGAAAAAATAAAAGCTTAAAGGTTTGCTGAAGACAAAGAAATTCAGCCAGATACGGAACAGCGCTTAGAAGGTCATTTGGACGGAATGGATAGAATATTGAAAACGGAGTATAGGATGAATATGAATAAATGTAGAAGAAGGGCAGTTTAATTAAGTCAGGAGATACTGCTGAATTAGATAACAAAATGAGGCATTGAAAGTAATACAAGAATTTTGATATTTTGTGAGTGAAATAAATGACGACGGCACAAATAAAGAGGATACAGTACATAAACAGGAACAGCGAAAAAATCTTTTCCGGACAAATAGGTGAATTAAAATCTAATATAAATGACAATGTGGAGAAGTATTTTCCAAAAAAATTTACGTGAAATGTTGCCTTGCGTGGAAGTGAAATGTGGATGATGAATAGAGCAGACAAACAGAAAATAGATTTTGAAGTTTAATGTTAGATAAGGATGCTAGAGATTAGATTAGTATATCGAATAACTAATAAAATATACTGAATGGAATCAGAGTGAAAATTGGTTTACGACGAAAACAAAGGATCGTTTGATAAGGCAGACCGTTAGACATCAAGGAATATTTAATTTGTTAGGGGTCGGAAGTGTTGGAGTTAAAAACAGTGGAGAGAGACCGAAGTTTTAACACAGTAAGCAGCATTAAATGGATGTAAATTGTAGAAAGTATGGAGAAAAGGGGAGAGTCGGGGAGAGTCACACATGATTAACTAGCGTGTATAGCTCCATCGAAATAGTCTTCGGGATGAAGATAAAAACGGACAAGAACAGCGTATTTAGTATCCCAGATCTGCCTATTTCATTTAGTAGTAGTTCAGATAGATGTGCAGATATCCGTCCAAGCCTCATAGAAGCAGCACTTTTACTTAAGGCAAGTGCTTCGTAACGTCTGGCTAACTAGCTAATATCAGCTGTGTCTTCATTTCGTTACACAAAGATCACATAAAGATTACATATGAATCATACGACAAAGAATTTCACTTTGTAACGCTAGATAAAAGTAATTTAATTACGTGAGTTGCATACGTGTCTCTAGTACAAAATGGGACATCTTGACCGAACGGCACAAAATTAAAAAAGAAAAAAGTACTTGCATGCATGTGTTATATGTTTTTATAAACAAAGTTAGGACACTTCTAAATTGCACAAAATCCAGATTGTTTAGAAACTGACAACTCAAAAATATTTTAACGCTAGAAAGGAAGGAAGATTAGGCTTCAACGTTCAAATGTTCAAATGTGTGTGAATTCCTAAGGGACCAAACTGCTGAGGTCATCGGTCCCTATACTTAAATACTACTTAAACTAACTAACGCTAAGGGCAACACACACATCCATGTGTGAGGGAGGACTTGAACCCCCGGCGAGAGGAACCGCGCGATTCGTGACATGGCGCCTCTAACCGCACGGCCACTCCGCGCGGCGGTTTCAACATTCCGTCGTCATCGAAGTCATTAGAGACAGAGCACAAACTGGCATTGTTTCAAGGACAGGGAACGAAATCGACCATGTCCTATTAAAGAATCATCCCAATATTTCCCTGGAGCGATTGAGGAAAACCTAAATCTGCAGACCTGTCACAGATTTGAACCGTCGTCCTCCCGAATGCTAGTCCAGTGTGCTAACAACTTCCCCACCTCGCTCGATAGACTCGGGTTGTTCCAGAACGATTACGCCAAGATGCACCGTAGAACTGTTCGACTAGCTCTGATGAATAGACGGGTGAAAACAGCTGCGTTTACAGGCATAGAGCTATCGCAAACCATCGGGAAGAGCATAGATTAGTGGAGACCGGGTTGTAACGTCGAAATGCAATGCTGCCACCGTACTACAGACAAGAAAGACTTGTTCAGTGTAGAACAAGAGTCAACTGGAACACTGAGTTTACGAATGTGTGATGTCTGTTCTTTCGGACTGAAACCACGCAGAATGCGCGACTGTTATGCATTTTAGTTACAGTGTTGGCGTAACATGTTTCCTCCAATTTAAGTAGAAGACGTCTGAAGGTCGGGTATTATGTGTGAAGTCGTTGGGGGTCACAGCCATTGCTCAGCATTGCATTGTTTCTGTTGAGAAATATTGCTCCGTTGTGTAATACGGACGTCCAATCGATCTCACTATGTACGCTCTGGCTTACGTAGATCATGCGGCCACGACCGTACAGGCACGATTAGTGTGAGAAAACCACACGAATGTGAGAAACAGAGCTACGTGTGCCTTCGTCTCCTACTGTTAACTTCTCGGCTTTCATCTACATCTACATCTACATCCATACTCCGCAAGCCACCTGACGGTGTGTGGCGGAGGATACCTTGAGTACCTCTATCGGTTCTCCCTTCTATTCCAGTCTCGTGTTGTTCGTGGAAAGAAGGATTGTCGGTATGTCTCTGTGTGGGCTCTAATCTCTCTGATTTTATCCTCATGGTCTCTTTGCGAGATATATGTAGGAGGGAGCAATATACTGCTTGACTCCTCGGTGAAGGTATGTTCTCGAAACTTCAACAAAATCCCGTACCGAGCTACTGAGCGTCTCTCCTGCAGAGTCTTCCACGGGAGTTTATCTATCATCTCCGTAACGCTTTCGCGATTACTAAATGATCCTGTAACGAAGCGCGCTGCTCTCCGTTGGATCTTCTCTATCTCTTCTATCAACCCTACCTGGTACGGATCCCACACTGCTGAGCAGTATTCAAGCAGTGGGCGAACAAGCGTACTGTAACCTTTGTTTTAGAATTGCATTTCCTTTGGATTTTTCCAATGAATCTCAGTCTGGCATCTGCTTTACCGACGATCAACTTTATATGATCATTCTATTTTAAATCACTCCTAATGCGTACTCCCAGATAACTTATGGAATTAACTGCTTCCAGTTGCTGACTTGCTATATTGTAGCTAAATGATAAGGGATCTTTCTTCCTATGTCTACATTGAGATTTTTCATTCCCTGCACCATGCGTCAATTCGCTGCAGATCCTCCTGCATTTCAGTACAATTTTCCATTGTTACAACCTGTCGATAAATCACGGCATCATCCGCAAAAAGCCTCAGTGAACTTACGATGTCAACCACAAGGTCATTTATGTATATTGTGAATAGCAACGGTCCTACGATACTGCCCTGCGGCACACCTGAAATCACTCTTACTTCGGAAGACTTCTCTCCATTGAGAATGACATGCTGCGTCCTGTTATCTAGGAACTCCTCAATCCAATCACACAATTGGTCTGATAGTCCCTATGCTCTTACTTTGTTCATTAAACGACTGTGGGGAACTGTATCGAACGCCTTGCGGAAGTCAAGAAACACGGCATCTACCTGGGACCCCGTGTCTATGGCCCTCTGAGTCTCGTGGACGAATAGCGCGAGCTGGGTTTCACACGATCGTCTTTTTCGAAACGCATGCTGATTCCTACAGAGTAGATTTCTAGTCTCCAGAAAAGTCATTATACTCGAACATAATACGTGTTCCAAAATTCTACAACTGATCGACGTTAGAGATATAGGTCTATAGTTCTGCATATCTGTTCGACGTCTCTTCTTAAAAACGGGGATGACCTTTGCCCTTTTCCAATCCTTTAGAACGCTACGCTCTTCTAGAGACCTACGGTACACCGCTGCAAGAAGGGCGGCAAGTTCCTTCGCGTACTCTGTGTAAAATCGAACTGGTAGCCCATCTGGTGCAGCGGCCTTTCCTCTTTTGAGTTATTTTAATTGTTTCTCTATCACTCTGTCGTCTATTTCGACATCTATCATTTTGTCATCTGTGCGACAATCTAGAGAAGGAACTACAGTGCAGTCTTCCTCTGTGAAACAACTTTGGAAAAAGACATTTAGTATTTCGGCCTTTAGTCTGTCATCCTCTGTTTCAGTACCGTTTTGGTCACAGAGTGTGTGGACATTTTGTTTTGATCCACCTACCGCTTTGACATAAGACCAAAATTTATTAGGATTTTCTGCCAGGTCAATACATAGAACTTTACTTTCAAATTAATTGAACGCCTCTCGCATAGCCCTCCTCAAACTACATTTCGCTTCGCTTAATTTTTGTTTGTCTGCAAGGCTTTGGCTATGTTTATGTTTGCTGTGAATTTCCCTTTGCTTCCGCAGCAGTTTTCTAACTCGGTTGTTGTACCACTGTGGCTCTTTTCCATCTCCTACGATCTTGCTTGGCAGATGCTCATCTAACGCATAGTGTACGACGGTTTTGAACTTTGTCCACTGATCCTCAACACTATCTGTACTTGAGACAAAACTTTTGTGTTGAGCCCTCAGGTACTCTGAAATCTGCTTTTGTCACTTTTGCTAAACAGAAAAATTTTCCTACCTTTTTTAATATTTCTATTTACGGCTGAAATCATCGATGCAGTAACCGCTTTATGATCGCTGATTCCCTGTTCACCTGGGATGGCATCTGGTGCCCAGGTGGATCGTTGCCAAGTTACTTCTGTCTGCGGGGAGTTTGGCCCAAGTAAGTTATGTGACCACTTCCCTCGGGTGTAATGTTGCTTGCTGGCTGGGTAGGCGCACGGTCTACCTGCAGCACTCCCAACATTGTTTCAGTTCAGTTACCTATCAGTCTTTCAGTTTGGTCAAAACTGCCAAGTAGTGTGTAGTACCCTTCTGTAATAATTGATATGCAATGACCACGAAAAACCTTGTTGTCTGGAAGGTAGGAGTCTGAGGCGCTTTTAATCTCAAGGTAATGGAATCTCACGCAATGCTATGTGTGCGAACAGTCCATCAGAAAACAGACGGCGTCGAACCGTCTAAAAAATGTTTCGACGTCCATTGGAGTTTTGCACCATCAGGGAAATGCTAAAGATAATAATTTATAGGCTGCTAGGTTCAGTTAGAGAGGATGGCTGCCGTCCTGACCTGTGGTGACAAGGCGTTGTCCTGCTCTCACTCTTCGCTGCGTAACCTATTCCATCTGCTGCTTACACACGCTCATTACTGTAGATGCAGCAGGCCCACTATTAGCTGAAATGTTACGGTACACAAATCTATTTCCTGGAGACCTGTCACTCTATCCTGTTCCAGCTTACTGTGCCGTATTACATCGACCTGAAACTCTGGTACTTACCAACTTTTTTTCTATATCGTTCGTCGACGCTTTACTAGCTGAGCTTGAAGTGAAACTGTGCACTGTGGCCATGAAAGAGAGAACATTCATGGATCTATGAGTACGTTATATCTCTGTTCTTAACACTGATTTATTTAGAATCACTTATATCGTAATCAAGTCATTTCCTTTCTGGAAGTAGCACAGTATTCCTTCCTACTCGCGTACCTACCCTCTAGCAAAATCAGGTGCGCCGTTTTGCCAGTATATTGATTCATCACTTTTGTGAATGCTCCTTTATAATGTTTGTTCCATTTCCACTTATAGACTCTGAAGAAGTCTTCCTTGAATATTTTTTTTTAAAAAGGGAGCCATTTCCTGTAACCTGCAGACAAATAAGAGACACTCGTGATATAACCTCAGTAGTCTTCTCAGGAGAGGTTGTGAAGTCTTTCTGTAATTCCAGGAGCACACTATCCTGTATGTTTCTCCACAGACTTTTTCTTTTTTCAATTTATTGGCCTTCAGGGCTTGCTCATTGAGCCATCTCAACAGTGGAATGCCACTTAAGACGATAGGAATGCAAACATAGCACAACACGCAGTCCCCGAGCAGAGAAAGTCTCTAACCCAGCTGGGAATCGAACCCTGGCCCCTTCGCTTAGCAATCGGCCGCGCTACCTCGCGCTACCAAGGAGGACGCCGCACAGGATTTTGGGTGCCTTAGCTTACATGCCAACATATAAATCTATGTTAGTCGACAGTCTCTGTAGTAAAGTATTGACACTAGGAACCTCCTTCTTTTGTGCAGAGACTCTGGCATCACCCACTAGATATCAGCGTACAGTATCGCGCTTTGTAATTTATTGCAATTTAAGAGTTGCGCCTTTAGTTATGTACCAGTAAGCCCCACTCACCATTGTTTAAAGAAACGACATCCCATACATAAAACAGCTTTAGACATTTTGACTACTTTACAAATGAGTTAACATGTTAAATATTTGACGTTAAGCATGCAAAACTTCATGATTGAAGATGTAAAACCATAATTAGGTTGGTTTCATTAGTTCCGAACCATTCATGCGTAGACAATGAAAAGGTCAAAAGCAAAACTGGTAAACAAAAAAGTGATAAACTATTGACGTGTTCCTGTAACACATGTTTAGCAAACTATTATCTGAACTATTTAATTTAGACTTCATCACAGGGAAATTAAGTTGTACAAGCAGAGTCATTGCACAGCAGACCAGTTTTTCACACATCTCAATGTTTATGACTATGTACCTCCCGAATAATGTGCCATACAGTGACGTAATTTTGCAGATACATTCTGTAGTATATTTGGTTACTGTCTGCAAACCGCTTTGCGCATAGTTTCAGTAGGAAAGAAGTAATAAATTAAAACATGGTGCTCGATGCCGCATGCGCAGTAAACTTTTTTCCTTTCATTGTTTTGTGGGATTTGTCTGAAAGAAGAACCTTCCAAAATGTATAAAATCACCTGTAAAATTTCTTGGAAGTCGCTAGATACTCTCCTTCTCAAGCACTGGATGAATATACTGGGGACGATACACATGCTGTGAATTGTACTTCCTCAAGACATTCACAATTTGTAACTATAATACTTGAATTATTGTGTTAAAACTTTAACGTAAGGTTACACCTTTTTAAATTATGAAATCGTTTTGAATTTTTGAATTCGATAAATAATTATTTGAAATAGTGAAGATCACACTTTTGTTACCCCTGGAAACCGTTAAACAGTCAACCTGAGATTGTGCACCGTGTCAGTCATTTAGTGGTATACACTGGCTGATAAAAAAAAAGTGAAACACCTATAAGATGGCAGGAAATAAAACTTCACGGCTTGGGAGGGTACGTGATGTTATTTCAGTAAATGCAATATCGAGTCAAATTGCAAAGAACTTAAAAGTGTGAACCCATTTATCAGTATGATGTTACACCCCGTCTGATCTGGATGGGAAGGATGGGAAGGGTGTCATAAAATAATAGATTCTCTCTCCTAAGCCAAGTTGGCCCACAAATTTTGTAACTGGTCCTTGATAGCCTAGATACTGGCATTGGGCTTGAGTTGACTCCGACCTGGTACACTCACCTAGTGTTGGTATAGTTAGTTCTTCCAAGCAAACGTCGTCAGACCTTTCTTATATTGTCCAAAACAACTAGCGCACTGTTCCTGAAGACATCAACCTCGATGGTATGTTACACACTGCACCTCCTCCCTCTTCCCATTCTTCTTCTCGCCTTTATGGTGATACATGGCTAAGAAGGGTCCTTAGTTGTTAGCCAGCATACTGGACAGCAAAAGTGCATTAGTTAGGAATGTCTGCGGTGTCAGTTTTTGGGCTTCATTGCATTCGGCATTTTATATTTTCTTGGAGCGTTTGCATTAACATGGAACCATCCAATTAGAAGAACCTCCAATTATTCACAGCTTTCGTGCCTTCTCTTACTGTTTACATTCTCGAGGCAGAAGCGCACTTGAATCCTGAGATCTATTCTCCTTCACTGGCCACGTGATTAAAAGTAGTTCCTACAATGTTCTGGGGCGCAGGGTGTATTTGGATCAGCGTTTTGCCCACGATGAGTAGCCGCGCGGTCTGAGGGGCCTTGTCACGATCCGCGCGGCTTTCCCCCGTCGGAGATTCGAGTCCTCCCTCGAGCATGGATGTGTGTCTGTTGTCCATAGCGTAAGTTAGTTTAAGTTAGATTGAGTAGTGTGTAAACTTAGGAACCGATGACCTCAGCAGTTTGGTCCCTTAAGACCTTGCCACAAATTTGCAATTTCCACGATGAGTAGTGCACTCAGAATGGTTACCTGGCCCATGTGTTCAGTGCAGTCGCATTCTATCAATCAGGAACTCACTTTGGAACCGCCTCAACGAAGAGGCCGTAATTTGTGTCAGTGATCAGTTAGTTCTTGTCTTTGCTTCTACACTAGACTTGACTGTGTTTTCTCATATACAAACTTTGAAACTGGGCTGTCCTCCTGGGACTTCAACTCGTGTTGAATCTAAGTGTACAAAACTGAAAATCTGGTCAGTCCGTCGGGACTTGAACATTGCCTAACGTAGTGCATTGTTGTTTATCAGTCAGTGACTTTTCCGCGGTGTTTGTTTTCTTCCTGAAGGCCTTCGGCCTTAGACCATATTTGAGCCTCATTCTTCCACAGAATATGACCATTTCGTTCGGGCTTTTTGCCTTCGCATAAATTTTACTGTTATTTCAGTATTTGAGAAGAGGTTCTTTTCAATACCTTCTTATCTTCATTTAAGAAAAAATTGCCTTTCAAAAGTGATTAATTTTTACGTTGTTCTTTTGAACATTTCTTGTCCGCGAAATCAGGCGGACGCCACAACATATTTTCATCCATTTATCCACGTAGTATTTTATTAACGTGACACAACAGCATGCCTTCCTGTGCTGGTACTGCGGTCGGCAAATAACAAGGGGAAACTACAGCTCTCAGTTTTTTCTCGAGAGCAAGCAGACGAGCTATTTTGTTTAATAATGATGGCATCCTCTAGGATACCATATTCCGCAGGTAAAATAGTCCCTCAATCGGATCTCCGGGAGATGACCACTCAGGAGGATGTCGCAATCAGAAAAAATGAAAATGGTATCCATAGATCAGAGCGGGGAATGATACATCCCTTAATTGGGTGGGTAGATCACAACATTTAAAAATGGAAATGGACAGGGTGAAGTTAGGTATACTGATAATTATTGGCTTGCCGTTGAGGAAGAACAGGACTTCTGGTCAGATCAGTACAGGTTTATCAACATAAAATCAGGTAGGGGTCATGCAGACATAGGCCTAGTAATGGATAACAAATCAGGAATACCGGCAAGATACTACGAACAGCATAGGGAACGCATTTCTGTAGCCAAGATACACATGAAGCATTTACACTACACAGAAAATAAGTCTGTTTGACCACTATCTCCGGAGATGATTGAGACTGAATGAATGTAAGATGAATAAAGTAAATAATTCAGATACTTAAGAGAGACGAAAATTTGTGGTAGCTGACTGGAATTCGGTAGTAGAAATAGAAAGAGAAGGAAAAGTAGTAGTAGAAGATGGACTGAAGGAAAAGAATGAAAGGAAAAGCCGGCTGTTAGAATTTTGCAGAGAGCATGATTTAATAATCACTGACAATTGGTTTAAGAATCACGAATGTTGGCTATGTACTTGGCAGAAATCTGGAGACACTGGAAGGTTTCAGATCGATTACATAGAGATTTCGAAACCAACTTTTATATTGCAAGGCATTTCCAGGGGCAGATGTGGACTCTGGTCACAATTTATTGATCACGAATTGCAGGCTAAAATGGAAGAAATTGCAAAAAAGAAAGAATTTAGGGTGAAGAGACTTGGATAAATTGAAAGAACCATAGGTTGTTGAGAGTTTCAGAGAGAGAGTTAGGACTGAAACGGGGGAAGGGAATGCAACAGAAGAGGAGTGGAACAGGAAGGGCACCAGAGGATCACGTAGGTAGAAAGACAAGACATATAAGAAATCCATGAGTAACACAGGAGACGTGAATTTAATTGAAGAAAGGAGAAAACATAAAACTGCAGCAGATGGAGCAGACGAAAGGGAATACAGACGTCGAAAAACAAGATTCGCTTGAAGTCCAAAATGGTTAAGTAGTAATAGCTTGAGGACAAATGCAAGACTGTAGAAGAAACCGGAGGTAACGTAGATGCTGCCTACAGGAGAATCATAGACAGTCGTGGAGAAAAAAGAAAGAGTTTTATGAATATCATGAGCTCAGACGGTTAGCCAGTGCTAAGCAAAGAAGCTAAAGCTGAAAGACAGATGAAATGTACAGAACTTCAGCGGATCTAGATATGGGAAACAACTTGAGGACAGTATTATACAAAGAAACGAGGAAGTATGGGAGATAGGAAACATGGTCCTGCTTGGATTAGACAACATTCTCTCAATTTTTGAGGTCCTTGAGACAAAATGAGAGAATTTTCCTCCCGGTTCGCAGGACACACGAGACAGGCGAAATACTCCTCGTATTTTAAGATGAACGTAACTGCCGTAACTGCCGTCCGCTTCACATCTGCTGTGCAGTGAGCTACGTTAATTAAAGTATTAACTGTATTTTTCTTACTTGTCACTTCTTCTTCGTGTGTTTTTGCTTTTAGGAAGCTTTAATTTTCGAGTACTAGTAATAGTGTTGCATACATTTCGTGTTTGTTTTGAATACAGTCAGAGAGAGTCCCTTTAGTCAGCTGTAGTGCCAGTAGTGCTAGCGTTTGTTTTTAATACAGTCTAGAGGCAGGTAGTGCTTATTTTCATTGTTTTCAACAAGAAGTGTCTAGTAACGACAGTTTAGTCAGCTATCAGCCGCCTTTAGTGACTTAGCAGTCTAGTTAAAAGTTGATTAACTCTCCACAGTAAATTGTTGATTTCTCAGGATAGATAGGATGTGTAACTGCTGTGTACGGACGCAGGAGGAGCTGGCCACCGTTCGCGAACTGCTGAATGTGTTGATAGCCGCGGTCAGCCGTCTTCAGGCTGCTGCCTCGGAGTGTAGCGGCAGTGGGGAGTCTGGTGCGTCGCATGGTGCACCCCAGGTGTTACATGCTTCACCCATGGTCCCTGCTGTCGAGACATCTACGCGGGTATCGGGCACGGTTGGGTCACCCTCTCCTCAAGAGGAGTGGCGGGTTCAGCGGCGTTCGCGGCGCACGAGGCGGATGGTCAATGTGAAGGCTGGCTGTGTGGCATCGCCTGCTCTGCCTGTGAGTGGACATGTGGCCGCTCCTTCAGCAAGGTCCGAGCAGGCACACGGGGGGAGGGGTTTATTAGTGATGGGAGCTCCAACGTTAGGCGGGTGATGGAGCCCCTTAGGGAAATAGCGGAAAGGTCGGGGAAGAAGGCCAGTGTTCACTCTGTCTGCTTGCCGAGGGGTCTCCTCCGAGATGTAAACCAGGCCGTACCGGCGCCGATAGAGAGCACTGGGTGCACCCGACTGCAAATTGTTGCTCATGTCGGCACCAATGACTCCTGCCGTCTGGCTTCAGAGGTCATCCTCAGTTCGTACAGGCGGTTGGCGGAGTTGGTGAAGGCGGAAAGCCTCGCTCGCGGGGTGGAATCTGAGCTTACTATTTGTAGTATCGTTCTCAGAACCGATCGCTCCTCTGGTTTGGAGCCGAGTGGAAGACTTAAACAAGAGGCTCAGGCGATTCTGCGGAGATCTGGGTTGCAAATTTCTCGACCTCCACTATCGGGTGAAGAAATGTAGGGTCCCCCTGAATAGGTCAGGTGTGAACTACACGCAGAAAGCGGCCACAAGGGTAGCGGAGTACGTGTGGAGTGCACATGTGGGTTTTTTAGGTTAGAGAATTCCCTCCCTAGGCCTGACAAGACGCCTCCTGAGACACAACAAGGTAGTAGTAGGCAAAACGCAACAAGGAATAACAATATTAATGGGGTAATAGGAAAGCTAACATTAACCTAACCTAACCTGAACCTAACCCTAATCTAACCGAACCTGACCTAACCTAACCTAAACTATCACAATCCAGAAGAACCTAACACAACCGAACCCAACCTAACAGAACCCAGCTCAACCCCACCCAACCCAACCAAACCCAACTCAACCCATCACAACCTAACCCAAACCAACACTAAGCCAATGCAACCAAACTGAATCCAACCCAACACTACCTAACACCTCCTAACCATACCCAACCCAACCTAACCCAACCCAATCCTACCTGAACCAAACCTGACCCAATTCGAACTGAAACATCCTGACCTGATCCAACCTGTCCTGACTGAACACAGCCTGCCCCTACCTAAACTTACCAGACCCAAACCGACCCAACCTGAACTGATCTTACCTGACCTGACATGACCTTTCTTTTCCCAACCTGATGCGACCTCACCTGAGGTGATGGAACCTTGCCTGACCTAACCTAACCTAGCCCAGCCCAACCTAACCTAACATAACGTTACCTAATGTAACCTAACCTAACCTAAACCAATCCTCCAAATACAATGCTACTGTACCAAAACTACCCTCAGCGAATTCAACACAATATGACCCAACACAACCTAACCAAGTCCTATCTAATTTAAACTATCCTAAATGTAATGATAAATAATCAAAACTATCAGTTCCCAAAAGATGTTGTTGATATATCTCGATGGGGGCTGTTGAAAATGTGTACCCCAACAGGGACTCTAACCTGGGATCTCCTGCTTACATGACAGAAGCTGTATCCATATGAGCCACCGAGGGCACAGAGGATAGCGCGACTGCAGGGACTTATCCCTTGCACACTTCTTGTGAGACACACTTTCGCAACTGTCCACAACTTAAATTTGTAAGGTGAAAATTCCTGTAAGAGTTTGGCCAAAGTGTGTGCATTCACATAGGAGAAGGTCAATGGCTGGGTACCCTTTAATTATACGAAGATAGTAAGTGTTCCAAAAGAATCAATCCTAATGTAACCTAACATAACCTAGCCTGATCTAATCTGACCTAACATTTTGTAATGTGATATAATTTTACCTAGCCTGACCTATCCTTTCCTAACTGATGTAACCTGATGCAGCCTGGGCTCACCCTGCCTCACCTGATCTCTCTTGACCTCATCTGATCTCACTTTATCTCACCTGTCCTGACTGGTGCAGAATGGACTGCAACAGATTGGGTCAAACCAGTTCAGTGTGGACTGGACAGGACTGGATCAGATTGGACCAGACCAGACTGGAGTAGACCTGACCTGATCAGACCAGTCCAGACTGGGTAGGACTGTGACAGAGTTGATCTGACAGGACCACACTGGTCCACACCTGTCCAGAGCTGACCCAACATGATCTGATGTGACCTTAGCTGACCCAGCTCTGTCTGTGTTTAATTTTTTTAGAGTGGTCGTTTCCAATGTGCGCAGGTGCGTTGCCTTACAAAAAAAAAATGATCCTATCCACACGCCCACGCTGTTGAAGGGTTGGAATGACGTTGGTGCGTAAAAGAGTCTCATGCCGCTTACCAGTGACGATATAGGTTATAGGAGCCACAGGATTCATCTGCTCGAAAAAAACATGGCCCGACGATGAACGTTGCCATCAACCTGCACCACACGGTTATCTTTGCACAGTGAACTGGTACCGGTTGATGTATGTGCGGGGTTTCCGTTGCCCATTTTCTGCGACTCTGCGTATTGACAAGGAAATCGGCTTCGCCTGGACACAAAATTTTCCGTGTCCGTTCACTGTTCACTTCCATGCGAACAAGAAAATTGAGATCGAACGCTTGTGTTGCTGGTAGGTCAGCAGGAAGCAACTCTGAACATGTGTGATTTCGTGCGTATGGCAGTTCAAGATGTTATGTAAGATTTTGCGCACCGTACTCCTAGGCACATCCCAACATTCGGGCAATTTCCCGTCCACTGTATGTTTGCACATCATAGTCGGACTCCTCCTCCAGTGCTGTGGTCACATATTCGACAGACGTCGTATCGTATCAACTGCTTCCCCCGCCCCCCTTGCCAATTTGCGCTTCAAAAGAACCCGTCTCTCCGAATTTTGCAATCATTTACCCCAGACCCTTACCAGACTTCACCAACGTTTTTTTTTTCATAACTGTGAGTGTCCGGAACTTCTGGAGGGCTATAAGCCAGTCGTTCTTGTAAAAGAGCCTTACCATCAGCACCCGGTCTGTCATGGAGACACTCATGTTGGGCGTCCATGATCTTTCCTCCAGCGCAAATAATATGGTGTTCAAATTTGACACCATTCTGAGCTGTGGTTTTCTTTCTACAGCGTTTTGAAACCTGAACTTCAGTTATGAACACCCTGCATATTGGTTCAAAATATTAAGGATTTCTACACTTTAGGTGCACATTGTGTAACATATCATTTCATGGGCAATGATGTGTGCTAGCTTGTTCGTCTTTCTAGTCCGCCCCAACCAGTTTTGTGTTGCATAGGGAAGGGGGCTTTCCCTCTCCCTCCTAAATGAGTCGGTTGGAACCTGCATTGTGACTGTAAGGGAGAGAAATTTCTTGATGACGGTCGATACAGGTAAGAGTCTGAAGGTCGTACCATGTGGTAGCACCTTACAGGAGTTGCGCTAAAGAACGGAAGGGGGTGGCTCCCTGTCGGCTCCTGGTTGTGCCACCTGGGAGGACTGTCACTGTGTGTCGGACAGTGTCGAGGAGGAGCTGGGAGATCGATAAATCGCCAAGTCGGCCTTGAGCCCTCGTATGGGTGACGTGGCAAGCTGTGGCCCTCTAGGGCGGACTTTGTGTTTTGACGTGGCCATCATTTCCGAGTTCTGGAGTGAGAGATCGTGCGATATTAGCAGAGGTACGTTTCCGGTGAAGAGAGCCGACAAAGTAGTCGAAAGTAAATTCCCGTGCGCGGGAGTCGATAACCACTTGGGCATTTCCCTGTTGGTCTCTGAGAGTGCTATGAAGTAATGAGTGTCAAATTTTTCTGTCAGTTAACAACTCAGAGGAAACTTGCTGTAAGTAATGGTTATGTAAAATGTGACGGAGTTGGCTAGGTTTATTTCATACCAATGACCTTATTGGCTATGAGCACTATGGGACTTAATTTCTGAGGTCATCAGTCCCCTAGAACTTAGAATTACTTAAACCTAACTAACCTAAGGACATCACACACATCCATACCCGAGTAAGGATTCGAACCAGCGACCGTAGTGGTCGCGCGGTTCCAGACTGTAGCGCCTAGAACCGCTCGGCCACAACGGCCGGCCAATGAGCTTAATTTGTTTCGATGCAAATCTGTGATTAATTTTTTTTGAGTGGTCGTTTCCATATTGTCTTTGAACTGTGTACTGCGTACACGCAGGTGAATGTGATTTATTAAGCTTAGCAGTGAAGCTTCCCAGTCCCATGATCCTATCTCGGAGTCTTCCCTGAAAGTAGCTAGGTGGTAACAGGACAATTTTTACGAGGGTGAGTCAAACGAAAACCTTAAATTTGTAATAACAAATCGAAATTTTGCGCCGTTATCCTATAAGCTGATAAGCGTGCTGCAAACAGCGTGCAGAATGGTCTGTAGGTGGCAGCATAGTGCAGATGCACACATACCGTCGCAGTATTAGTATAAAGATTGCCGCCCCACTTGCGACTTGCACCAGGGAAGAACAGCGGTTCTGTTATTCGATTTTTGCGTAGTGAAGGTGTGAAACCTATTGAAATTCATCGACGAATGAAGGTTCAGTACGGAGATGCGTGTTTGTCACAGTAGCAAGTCTACGAATGGAGTAGGAAGTTCACAAATGGTGTGACTTCAGTGGAAGAGGCTTCTCGTCCACGTCAGGCACAACGAGTTGTGACTCCTCAGAACATTGCAGCAGTTGAAGCCATAGTAAAGGAAAACCGCCGAGTGACACTGAATGATATTGCAGCTTGTTTACAGATTAGTCATGGGTCAGCACACCACATTGTGCATGATGTGCTCCAGTTTCACAAAGTGTTGCCAGATGGGTGCCACGGCAGCTGACTCCTGAAATGAGAGAACGACGTGTTGATGCTTGTGAAGAAATTCTTCGGCGCTTTGAACGAGAAGGTAATGGCTTCCTTGCAAGAATCGTTACTGGGAACGAAACCTGGGTTCACTTCCACCAACTGAAAACGAAGAGAGCGAGCAGGGAATGGCGCCATTCCTCATCACCAAAACCAAAGAAGTTTCGAACAGAGCCATGAGTAGGGAAAGTTAAGCTGACTCTCTTTTGGGAGGAAAAAGGCGTCATTTTGGAGCATTACATGCCTAGAGGGACCAATGTTACCAGTGCATCATACACAAATCTCCTAAAAAGTCATCTGCGGCCTGCAATGAAATCAAAGCGACATGGATTGCTGTCAGCAGGTGTCCTTTTTCAACATGACAATGCAAGGCCCCACACCGCAGTACAACAGTTGCAACAATCACAGACCTGCATTTTGAGTATCTTCCTCATCCACAATACTCACCAGACCTTGCCCCAAGTGATTTCCGTATGTTTGGACCACTTAAAGACGCAATGGAAGATAAGAAGTTCCGTTCTGATGAAGAGGTACGCCACGCGGTGCATGAGTGGTTGTGCGGACTACCAAAAGAATTTTTTTCTAAGCGAATTTATGCACTTTGTAAGCGCTAGAGGACTTGCATTCAGCGTGGGTGAGATTATGTTGAAAAGTGATACAGCTTAGTACCACTTCAGCACAATAAATAATATTTAAAAAAAATATTTAAGGTTTTCATTTGACTCACCCTCGTATTACAGAATTCTGAGTGATGAAGTTTAACCTTGTCTTCCAAGTCAAAGTAATGCTGACTACCCTTAACGTTACACTGATTTTACATTTGTAGCAGAGTAGGAAATTTGTTCTGGTCCACAAGTGAACGTTTCTATTTAAGTCCACGGAACACTACGCCATGTAATATGTTCCGCGCCGCACGCTGCCTGGAGTTTCGCTTCAACCCCAGTATGACTGCGCACGACGTTACGGAAGCCCCGAAGAACGGACGGGTAAGTATGTTCCAGTGCGACACAGTTTGGTTCGCCTCTGCTGTCAGTGTCTTTCTGTGGTGAAAGGCGTATGGAAGAAAGCAGTACCTGACACTTACCTTATGTGCAGTTTCTGGTTCCATTGTATCCAAAACTCGTACTCCTTGAATATCACGAAATTTACTGTCAAGTTTATTGGTACTTGGTAAATGGGTGATGACTGCTGTAACTTGACAGTTTCTGAAAATCAGATCTATCTAGTACCGTTTATATCAGGGTGTTGAGTTGGAATGGATATTAAATTCACACAGAGACCAGTTTCAATTGCGTTCGTCGCTGACTCAGTTTTTATTTGAACAAATGGACGAAAGTTTATCGATAACATATGACACTTAGTTGCATGTATCATGTCGTTATAGATTAATTTGTGGCCAGACGTCTGCTCTTTAGTTCAGCTTCTGACACATGTGTTTCCTACCACGATACCATTTGTATAAATGTCTCTTTAAATAACCTTCTTACTTGCTTTAGACTAACACACTACATGCGCAATACTTTTTAACGTCTTCTGCAGTACCTCGCTGTATCTCTCACTCATCAACATCTCGCTAACAAGCGCCATTACTCAAAACTTTTCGTTCACTTCAGACTACATTTCACACATGTAATTGTTAGAGTCGTTTGCTCTTCCTAGACGGACGTACCTTGTACAAATAAGCACGCGATTGTAAATAAAGAGTAAATTATAAAACTGTGGCACTGTGTCACGGTATCTATCACAGTTTATGTTATTTCATCGGCCGGACTGTGTCTTTATGTTTGATCACAGGCTTTAGTCGAGTCTACAATTAAGACACTTCTTAGAGAAGAATACACACGGGGATTAAAACGAGGATTCTGCAGGCAGAGACAGTTCCTTCCTCATCCTCGCCAGATTTCTCTCCGCTGCTGAACACAGCTCCCGCCCTGGACCGACCGCGTCTGGGTTAAACCATCCCAGTACTCTGTCCCTGAGCAGAGGCAGTGTTGTTCCGTTGCAAATGAAAAAAACAAACAGCACCGGTCCCTGCATCATCGTAGCTATGTGCACGTAGTACACGAACTGTGCAATACCTTGTGCCTGGTGGAACCCAATTCTAATAATCACGCCTATACCACTTAGGATAACGGTCTTCACTGACATAAACAGAACATCTTTCTTTGAGCCAAATTTATTTTTACTATAAATTTTGAGTTGGCGCATGGAGTTCCGATTACGCAGGTACATGTACCCCACTAGTCCAAGGCAAATCAAATTAAAAGCTATCGAAAGTGAAATTCCCACGAGCAATATTATTCGACTGTGGAACAAATAATATTTACTCGTTTTTTCCAAGGCAATACTTGCTGCACATACTACACTCCAGGATATTAGAGCATACAGCGCCTGACAACAGAATACTTTTCTTGCTTCAGCAGGTCGTAGGTCGTTAGGAAGCCTCAGGTGACGAATGCACGCGTACATTTGGTAGCAGAATGAGTTTAGCCAGATGCAGCCGAGAAGTGTGAGGGCGCTATCTATTAGCACCGCCGTAGATACATCAGGCACACCTGCCATACGATAAACGACCTCAGAACACAGGATCTGGATTATACCTGTGATCTGAAAGCACAAGAATATCTTTCCAGGCAAATTACGTAAGTGGGGAAGGTACATGTATACTCCGGCGGCCAAAAATCGGAAAAGAATATTAACTGCTATAAATGAAATTTCTAAAAGTTTTAAGCTGTCGATTTTAAAGTCCTTGTATTTCAAGGTGGCATTGTTCAAACTGTCTTTGTAGCTCAGTGTTATTTCTGTTGGCTTTCCATCCGCTTCGAAATCACCTTCTCTCCACATTTGATTGAACATCTTTACGTACGATCCATCCGCATGAAGTCCGACGAGACATTTCTCGGCAGGTTTAAGGGAGAAAAAGTCGCGACACTTCATGAACAGAATAGCTCTGGAAACAGAGCAGATGGCATCCGTAGCGTTCGATCCCAGACATGACTGGTGATCAGGACTATCGAAGTAGCAGCGAGCATCGTGTACAGACCGTAACATACTAAAGGGTACGTCCTGACAAATGCTGAACGAGTTGGCAGCCATCCAGGCCAGTAAACAGAGGTTGACTTTTGCCCTCTGTGTGTAGGCCAGGTAGCTGGTGACGGGTAAGTAGGGCGACCTCTGCACCATGTCGTTCCACAACTGCACGCGGCACCGCTCGCGCTGCTCGGTGGCTTCTGGAGGCAGGTCTTCCAGTGGACACGTGGGGTGGTCCAGGGCGTTGGCCAGCAGCTGCATGCAGCCAGTATCCACGTAAAGCGTAGCGTTGCTTCTGTCCTCCAGCTGCCACTCTTCTTCTGCAAAAGAAACACGCGGAACTTAAACTCTCCTCGATAAGACTGGCGGTTGCATAACTAAATCATCTGTGATCAATGTTTAGAATACGTCGCAACCAACAGACGTACATGAATTACCCACAATGTAAGGCGGATGTTCAACATACGCTACTGGCCATTACAATTGCTACACCACGAAGATGACGTGCTACAGACGCGAAATTTAACCGACAGGGAGAAGATGCTGTGATATGCAAATGATTATCTGTTCAGAGCATTCACACAAGGCTGGCGCCGATGGCGACACCTACAACGTGCTGACATGATTTCTCAGACACAAATAATAGTTGACCGGCGTTGCCTGGTGAAACGTTGTTGTGATGCCTCGTGTAAGGAGGAGAAATGCGTACCATCACGTTTCCGACTTTGATAAAGGTCGGATTGTAGCCTATCGCGATTGCGGTTTATCGTATCGCGACATTGCTGCTCGCGTTGGTCGAGATCCAATGACTGTTAGCAGAATATGGAATTGGTGGGTTCAGGAGGGTAATACGGAACGCCGTGCTGGATCCCAACGGCCTTGTATCACTAGCAGTCGAGATGACAGACATCTTATCCGTATGACTGTAACGGATCGTGCAGCCGCGTCTCGATCCCTGAGTCAACAGATGGGAACGTTTGCAAGACAACAACCATCTGCACGAACAGTTCAACGACGTTTGCAGCAGCATGGACTATCAGCTGCGGTTACCCTTGACGCTGCATCAAAGTCAGGAGCGCCTGGGATGGTGTACTCAACGACGAACCTAGGTGCACGAATGGCAAAACGTCAGTTTTTCGGATGAATACAGGTCCACTTTGAAAAGTGGACGTTACATTTCAGATATGTTACGACCCGTGGCTCTACCCTTCATTCGATCTCTGTGAAACCCTACATTTCTGCAGGATAATGCACGACCGCATGTTGCAGGTCCTGTACGGGCCTTTCTGGATACAGAAAATGTTCGACTGCTGCCCTGGCCAGCACGTTCTCCAGATCTCGCACCAATTGAAACCGTCTGGTCAATGGTGGCCGAGAAACTGGCTCGTCACAATACGCCAGTCACTACTCTTGATGAACTGTGGTATCGTGTTGAAGCTGCATGGGCAGCTGTACCTGTACACGCCATCCAAGCTGTGTTTGACTCAACGTCCAGGCGTATCAAGGCCGTCATTACGGCCAGAGGTGGTTGTTCTGGGTACTGATTTCTCAGGATCTATGCACCCAAACTGCGTGAAAATGTAATCACATGTCAGTTCTAGTATAATATATTTGTTCAATGAATACCCGGTTTATCATCTGCATTTATTCTTGGTGTAGCAATTTTAATGGCCAGTTCTGTAGTTCCCGATATTATTGTTACTGTTATTATATGTTGCATTAACTTTGTTTCATACAGTTTCGCAAACTTGCCCCCAGCCAGAAGATTTAACCAAAGGGTCACAAGTGTCTAATTTATGGCACGTAATGCAACACGTGCGATTGAACCCCTAGACGAGTTTGAGCCAATACATTTCGATGAAGGGGAACCGCATGTGAGCCCGAACATCTTTGGGATGTTAGCACGCATGATTGAATGTTGGTTTACAACTCCAGAGATATTGGATTCAGGGATAATTGCTACGCTTTTTCACCTCTACAGTGATTTGTCTGCAGCCAGAGTATACGTCCCCCAATAATTAAATGCGCAAGATAGTTCAAAAGTTGCAAGATGACAAGGGCCCACTGTATGCAGCAGAGACATGCCTAGTGAAGCACTGCTACGTCCAAACCAACCCTCACCTCTAGGACAGTTTTACATATTACATTCTGAAAAGTGCTGATAACCTTTCTTTCGAGCACTACCCAGGTTCAAAATACAAAGCGAAGGAAAATCATGCTGCTCCGCAATGCATCATACACTGCACATAGTACACTGATTTGTTGAGAGAAAATGCAGACAACAGCAAGACAAATTTATTCCAAAAGGTTTAAAGACAAAGGTAGTTTCTGGAAAAGACAGAAAACACGAGTTTGACTGTGACAGTTCTTTTTTTAATTATTTATTTCATTCCCACGATATGACGTGGCGGTAGCAATAGTAGTAGTAGTAGTAGTAGTAGTGTCGGTGGTATTACCTCTAACTAAACAGGGTATGGCGCTGTGTTGGGAAGTGCGGCTGATGAGTTGGTGCCGGAAGAGGGAGGAGCGAGAGAGGGCTTCTGATGGCCGGGAGGCCAGCAGAACAGCACAGTCCACACTTCAGGAATCTATGGAATGAACAGAATCAAGAAAACCAATAGGTTGACCATGAAGAAAATGAAGAAACCAGGTGAAGGACGAGTAGAACTGAAGGAGACTATAGCGGGAGGAAATGCTGAACGATGGACTGTAGGAGAATCGAGAAGACTGGAAGACACTGCGAACGGCCTGCATAAGCGGAAAGGTTTCATTAAGATGGAGGCGGAGGAGGCTGATAGAGGTATTGCAACCTTGGTATAAGTAGGGGAGGATTATAGCTGGTAGCATGGGTATGTATCAGCAGAGGGAGGATATGACTTGTTAATGTAGCCGCAATAGGAGCCCTTTTTTGCAGAAGACTGGTGAAAAAATTTATTTTGGTCCCCAAATTTCCGGGATGTGTAGAATTCGTTAAAATGTTCGAGGAATTTCAGAAGAGACGGCTATCTAATCAGCTGTAGAGGTTCCATGTAAGAAGGGGAAGATGGATACAGCAGAAAACACAGAGTGAATGGCTTTATAAGGACTGGTAAAGTCTTAGGAGGGCAGAGATCGTTCGTGGAGATGAGACTGGGACGGATGAGGCTTTTGTTAAAATGAAGTAAGAAAGAAGAGTAGGGTTAGTATTCTGTTGACGAAGAACTTAGAGAGAAAGCACAAGCTAGAACTTGGGAAGTGTACGGAAGCAACTCAGCTGTGTCTCTCCAAAGGATTCGTCCTAGCATTCGTCTTAAGCTGTTTGGGGAAATCGTGAGAAATCTAAGTTTTTATGGGCAAATTCGAGTTGTTAAACATCGTCTTACTACAGCGCCACGTCGCTCACAAGGGAAACTCCCCATCGCACCCTGTAATATTTCTGGCCTAGTCAGCCATCATATTAGGCTCCAAGAAGCTGTTCCCGGAGCAGTGGAGATGCAATAAGTATATAGATGCCAAAATGTGGTGTGAGGTACCTGTGACAGATGTTAGACTCGGTACCATTCCCGTGAGAAAGACCGCCTGCATAATGCTACTGCTCTGTGATTGGCTGCTGTGTTCGGAGCAAGGGCGCCAAAACGTTAAATTATAGTTATTATTATTAGTTAAACTACTCATTGGAATGACTTCAGTTTTTAATATAAATATCTCTCAACAGCTGACTATCAATCAGTCATTTTAGAATTATTAAAAACAATTTAAATCAAAAACAAAAGACTGACAAAATTGCAGACGAAGCACTTCGGAAGCGTTCGGGTCACGCCTCTTCTGGTACGGCGTGCGAATTGTTTCGGGCTGTTCGTCACTCTGGATTAGGCAGTCGAGAAGAACACACATGTTGTCTGTCGTAGGATGTGTTTCCAATTTTTATTTAAGTTCCTGTTCGCCACTCTAGATTAGGCAGTCGAGATGTACAGTCATGTTGTCTGTGGCATGATGTGTTTGCCAGTATTCAGTATTAAAAGATTCACTCTGGTAGTCATGAGGCACAGACACGTGCCGGAAATAGTGTAAAGATACATTTTCGTAAACATTGTGTTTGATCATGTACTTTGCTGTATCAGGAGGTGTTGTGTTAAGATCATGCAGTTATCTCGTGTGGCTATATTAAAATACGCGAGTGGCATCCCAAAGAAGTGATACAGTATTTCAGAACAGAACCTCGCTAAAAGTCAGTTTCAGCCTCAAGCTACAAAACCTACGACCTGCGTGCTGTTTTCTGCGCTGGGGACATCAACTTGAAGGTGCAGGTTAGTGAACTATAACAGAACCTTGGTATTCCACACAGTGCAGTGGAAACAACTAGGCCCTCATGTGTACTGCATGCACAGAACAAATGTGCTCAGTGACACGTCATCTGCAGTAATGCAGAGGAGGTAAAGGAGTATGATTGTTATTAAAACCAACAATCAATTCATTCTTCCTTTCTTGCCGGAACCCCCTCAGATTTAGTGGTAAGAGGGCCCAGTGGACAACCCGTCAAAAACTGAACACAGATAAACTTGAAAACAGGGAGAAGGCGTACTGAACTGTGAAAAGAAGCAAGACAGAAACACTGAACGGTCGAAGAATGGGAAGTGCAATATAGAACAGCCTAAAGCAACAGCGGAGTTGTGGTTAAGTGCTCAAGGTTTTGGATTGCCAAACGGGCGAACGATGTTCAAACCAGCATAGTACCAACTTCTTTTCCCGCTGTTCGCGTATTCAAATTTGTGTCTGTTTCGTGGTGTAACATCCGTTTGCAACAGCGAAGTGTAAGGAATAATACTAGTTGATTCTGCGGAACTACTCTATTAGCAGCCGAAAGGAAATGGCTTTCGAATGCGAACCGTAAACGTTTGATGACATGACGACAAGTCAACCGAATCCTCCACCAGAAAACAAGTCAAGTGTGTCATACACGGGATTAGTGACTGTACGTACGTCATATGATAGGAATCTCTTACCGACACTTCTAATTTGTACGCCTGGCAAGTGACTGAGATGTGCCTCATTGACCGATTTTGGTGTTAATGTGAATGTGATCACTCCCAAGGAAATGATGAAAACGTAATAGTTTGTCACAGAAACTGCAACAAATCAACGCAACTGTTGCACAATCACACAGTTTCTCTGTGCTCTGTGAAATCATATGTTTTTAACGTTTATGAAGCTGCGTTCCATTTTGGAAATTTCGACTCCTGAATTCCTCTGTTGTAACAGAGTTCACACATGTTTACTTGTTGCTTTCATTTCTGTGAGGCATCTATGTGGTATCGCTTGCTCTCATATTCATCACGTCTACTTGCAACGGTAACGTATTCTTACCACATTGCTCGTTTCCTATAACCAGTGAACAGTATGACAACTGCCAAGACTACAGAAAGACATTAAACATTTCAGTGACCGGAGGGACAATTCATAATACTGTGACAAAAAAAAGGCACAAGAGAGATTTGAACACGGTACATCCGCTTTAAAGTCCAATACCGTCACTTGTTAAGCTTGGACCGTTAACTATTTCTATTTTGCTTTTTTTCACAGTTCAGTGCACCTTCTTCCTCTTTCATTCACGATCTGTATTCAGCTTTTGACTGGGACAACTTACCACTAAATATGAGGGCCATGATGGAGAGTTTCCCTTGTCAGCAGGCTTTTACAAGAATAGACGATGGCTATAAGATGGACACCCCATGTATGGTCAGTTTGGAGACTTCATAATATGAGTCTACAGCGTGCTGGAGGTGCCAGGTTAGTTCACGATATGAGAAGTAAATTAAGAGTTATCTGCCAGTGTTGCCTGGGAGACCCTGAGGGATAGATCTCTAGCCACGTAATTGGAAGCCTATGTTCCTCCAGACACAATGGCTCCTGTCCATACAGTGTGCGAGAATTGTGTCTTGGAATGTACGAGTATTGGTGACTGTAACGTCAACATGTGAGAAACAGGTCATGATCGGTGTGGCATGCTCTCACGCCTTAAGACACTGTCGAGAGATTTGGAATTTAAACTAGTATATTGAAGCAAAGCCTAGCAACCAGAAATTCTACTGTTCTCCCTCCTCCTCCCCTGTCCCATTAGTGGATAAACACTAGTGGACGGCATTTCTTACACCACCTAGATTCGAACTGGTTACTTGTGAATCGAGTGCCACTACACAGGCTTGCGTTATCTACCTTGGCCATGGGCGCGGGTGGTACAACCCATTTAAGTGCGATAGCAAGATCGATGACAATTTATTGTGCGGTGGACGTCAGGGAGAGGGAAACGATAGGTGGTATATCTTGCGATATTTGGCTGGATTTTCAGCATAATTGATTTTGAGGTAACTTAAGCTACACAAACAAGGAAAATTTTTGAGGTAGTTCTGGAGTGAACATTAGTAGCTTGGAGGACTGGTTGGGTGTTAGGAAGGCGGTGTTGTTGGCGTAATGTAGCAGGTCTATACGGAGGTGGGTGGTCTATACGGAGCAAAACTGATTTGTCAGCGATCTCCTGTAGACGAATGAAGATATACTTTTGGGTAAGATTTACAGTGACAACAGAAGGTAGTGTGTCAGACAAGAAACTATACGACAGATATAATTGTCTGAAAGACCATAGACTTTTAGTTCATACATGGGAGAGCTGTGGCATACTTAGTCAAAGGTTTTCCATTCACGAGGGAAAGAAAAATCAGCATCTCAGCTTGAGTTCGTTATAAGAAAAGAAGAAAAAAATAAGGCTGAGAAGCTGGTACTCTATGGAGCACTTCCGATGGAAGCCATACTGGATTATGTGGAGGCTTAGATGGTGTTACAAATGTTTGTGGTTATTCTGGTTTAGAATCGGTTGACCCGTCGCACTGAAGATGTAAGTCAGGCTAATGGGTAGGTTGGATGATGATTCACAGGGACGTTTATAATTTTTGAAAATTTTTCCACTACCTAACAGTTTGGAGAAAAGAGAACCACTTGCATGAATATCAAGAGTTCAGATAGAAACCCAGTTCTAAGGAAAGAAGGGAAAGGAGAAAGGTGGAAGGAGTATATAGAGGGTCTATACAGGGGCGATGTTCTTGAGGACAATATTATGGAAATGGAAGAGGATGTAGATGAAGATGAAATGGGAGATATGATACTGCGGGAAGAGTTTGACAGAGCACTGAAAGATCTAATTCGAAACAAGGGCACGGGAGTAGACAACATTCCATTCGAACTACTGACGGCCTTGGGAGAGCCAGTCCTGACAAAGCTCTACCATCTGGTGAGCAAGACGTATGAGACAGGCGAAATTCCCTCAGACTTCAAGAAGAATATAATAATTCGAATCCCAAAGAAAGCAGGTGTTGACAGATGTGAAAATTACCGAACTATCAGTTTAATAAGTCACAGCTGCAAAATACTAACTCGAATTCTTTATAGACGAATGGAAAAACTGACAGAAGCCGACCTCGGGGAAGATCAGTTTCGATTCCGTAGAAATGTTGGAACACGTGAGGCAATACTGACCTTACGACTTATCTTAGAAGGAAGATTAAGGAAAGGCAAACCTACATTTCTAGCATTTGTAGACTTAGAGAAAGCTTTTGACAATGTTGACTGGAATACTCTCTTTCAAATTCTGAAGGTGGCAGGGGTAAAATGCAGGGAGCGAAAGGCTGTTTACAATGTGTACAGAAACCAGATGGCAGTTATAAGAGTCGAGGGACATGAAAGGGAAGCAGTGGTTGGGAAGGGAGGTGAGACAGGGTTGTAGCCTCTCCCCGATGCTATTCAATCTGTATATTGAGCAAGCAGTAAAAGAAACAAAAGAAAAATTCGGAGTAGGAATTAAAATTCATGGAGAAGAAATAAAAACTTTGAGGTTCGCCGTTGACACTGTAATTCTGTCAGAGACAGCAAAGGACTTCGAAGAGCAGTTGAACGGTATGGACAGTATCTTGAAAGGAGGATGTGAGATGAACGTCAACAAAAGCAAAACAAGGGTAATGGAATTTAGTCGAATTAAATCGGGTGATGCTGAGGGAATTAGATTAGGAAATGAGACGCTTAAAGTAGTAAATGAGTTTTGCTGTTTGGGGAGCAAAATAACTGATGATGGTTGAAGTAGAGAGGATATAAAATGTAGACTGGCAATGGCAAGGAAAGCGTTTCTGAAGAAGAGAAATTTATTAACATCGAGTACAGGTTTAAGTGTCAGGGAGTCGTATCTGAAAGTATTTGTATGGAGTGTAGCCATGTACGGAAGTGAAACGTGGACGATAAATAGTTTAGACAAGAAGAAAATAGAAGCTTTCGAAATGTGGTGCTACAGAAGAATGCTGAAGATTAGATGGGTAGATCACATAACTAATGAGGAGGTGTTGAATAGAATTGGGGAGAAGAGAAATTTGTGGCACACCTTGACTAGAAGAAGGGCTCGGTTGGTAGGACATGTTCTGAGGCACCAAGGGATCACCAGTTTATTATTGGAGGGCAGCGTGGAGGGTAAACATCGTAGAGGGAGACCAAGAGATGAATACACTAAACATGTTCAGAAGGATGTAGGTTGCAGTAAGTACTGGGAGATGAAGAAGCTTGCACAGGACAGGGTAACATGGAGAGCTGCATTAAACCAGTTTCTGGACTGAAGGCCACAACAACAACAACCTGATACAGAAACCTGTATACAGGATGACACTGTACAACGTGACTACTGCTAGTAGGAAGGAAAAGAGGCTATTTTTAAGATGGCGTATGTAATGAACAAACGAGCAAGCTCCTTTCCGTATTTTATGGATTGTGTTGTTTTCATATCTTGTGTTGTAATTGCTATATTTAATTTGTTTTGTGTCATTATGGTCAAGTATTGTAACTGGGAGCAAGGGAGTGGGATGTTTGTATTTGTGCTCTCTTGGACATACCAACTGGTGAAGCGTTAGCTACCTATAGTGAAGATATCTTCGAGAAATGAGGCACTGATTTTGGGTTTGCTGAGGTTGATTGGGAATGGTTGGTTGTTATGGAGGAGAAGATAATGTGCAGAATGGGTGCTTTCCAATACTTCGTTAAGTTTATGGGAAATATGGGGTTAGGTTCGTACATATCAGCCACCAGTCCCAGAGTTTCTTGTCCTACACAAGGTCAAAAATGTCGTCCTGTAGCATTGGTCTTCGGGCATGTGACATAGACATTTAGATGGAAGGTGAATGGAGCTGTTATCATCATCTGTTGGACGAGATACTGAACGTTCAATGAGGTTGGAGGTTGAGCAAAACAGTGATTCTCAAATGAAGGTCTTTCTTGGTGGGGTTGCGATGCAAGGAGTTGTTCGATTGAGGAAATGGTAAGTTCATTTTAGCGGATGATGCTTTTGCTTTGCATTTATGGAAATACATGGAGTGTGGCCGATGCAGGTAAGTAAAGATTGTACTTTTGAACACTGTTTATGTAGGTAGTTTTGCTTCTAATGGGGTGGGTCAGATGGTTTCTTCATATAACTGAACACGTCGACAGCGGTAGTAGATCAAGGCTGTGTTATTGATACGCTGGTCTACTGTGGATGTGGGTTCACTGAAAACAAGGGAATTAATGAGGATACGCAGGAATTTGCGTGTTTACACTTTGGGATGGGATTTTAAATACTTCACGATTTTCTCTGCTGATTATCATATTCACGAATCTGATTGATAGCTGTGAAAGTACGTGGACGTGAGCTCGAGTGTGTGAAAGCACAAGTTCCAGACATGAATGATTGGGATATTCTGAAGGAGGGATGTTTGAAATCATGGTTTGTGGATTTTATGGAGATGGAATCTAATCTAGGAAGTAGCTATAAGTGAGTACGATTTAGATTTGTGAGTATGATTTACATTTTTTCTCTAGAGATTTAGGCCTAAGGTCTTTCATGGGTGGGTGGGACTAGACAAAAAAGTAAGTCGCTGGAGACAGATTTCGAGAAGAAATGTGTGTGAAACTGATGTACTTGATGTTATCAGATACACGTATCTTTTTTTCTAGGTTAGGAGCTTTATCAAGACTTCGTCTTTGTAAGTTACTCTGAGTGGTTTGTGGTATGAGGCAGTTGGTGAGAATGTAGAAGGGAGGGAGTAACGACTAGACGTGTTACCAGGAGCGAGCGTGGTATCAGTAACCAAAAAGCGCCAGATGTGCTGTCTTCATGATTCTGCAATAATCTAGAAATCTTTTTCGTAAAGAAAACTAACAATGGAAGTAAATTGAAATGGAGGATAATGATGTTGAAAAACAGAGTACTTATGCTTTCACGAACGTTGTTCCCATCAGCTATACAAATGGAGTTAGGATGGCTACGAATGTAGCTGCGTTTGAATATCGTAATTTTGGGTGCTAGGGCACGTCATTGTAATGCACTAATCCAGTTATATCATCGACGTGTTTACAGAGGTCACCTTCAGTGCGATTAGCTGCTACAAGTCGTGGATTGTCTTCCGTATATACCATCTTACTGCAGTTGTCAGGCGATTACTGTTTTCACATTTCCTGGGATGTCAATGGACAGGTCGAACGTAGATTCCTATGGAAAGGTGGATGTAGTCTGACAGATGATTGGTAGACAAAAGCGAACCGGAAGCTTGTACCCAGAGCTAATGTTTTCCTGCACCGATACGTTGATGCCGAGCGCAGTTCTCGTGTGGCCGCTTGTTTGTGCTGTTGAACTTGTGTTAAGTGTGGCTACTGGCTGGCGAACCCACGCACCTCGTCGGACTGTGATCGCCGGCAGCCATGCCGTCGGTAAATTGTAAACACCTTCCTGTTAATGCTGTTGAGTCGCTTAACTATATCCCCCCCCCCCCAAGGGAAATCAGAAAGAATGGGGGCCAGATTCCTTACATAATACAGAACACTATCCCAGAATCTGACCTGTGATACGACCATCATATGAGACAATAGTAATTTCTCCCAAATGGTGACAGCCGTCAGAATCCAACGGAAATTTGAACTGCTACTATTTCTTCAGAGAAGAGGCCGATGCAGAAAACGTGATTTGGCGCCGAGGCAGGATGGGAAACCCCTCCAGAACGAGGAACGAGAAAACTATTACATGGCCGTCTTATTCCATTGCTCCGATGGATGACTGAGTATTTCTTCGTACGCAAATTACGTTTCGAAATCATAAGGGAGTCTGTATGCCATAGAAGAAAGTGAGAGTGAGAGGATAACTGACTATTTGTCACAAGCAAATCAGAATTCAAGAATCAGTATTGGATGCATATGCATGTACATGGTGTGGAAGGCTGTTAGTTTTAGTGGCACATTGGTTAATCGTGTCAGGACGAAAACACACACACACACACACACACACACACACACACACATACACACACAAACCAAGTATTATGTTACTTAAATAGCACGGACAGACGGTTGAAACTATGCAGCAGTATTTCGTAAATAATCGTCTCTTGGTTTATTGTGTGTTTTAAATTCCACGTTTTGCATCCAAAACCTGTTGCGTAGGTATAGCACCTTGCGTTGAACTTTCGTTGATCTTAGAATGACTGAGTGACCGAAAACACTAACAGCACATCTCTACCTCAGTGCTTCCACTATCTTAAGCAAGACAACATCACAGATCTACTTTCGCTCCACTGCAGCACACACCACTTCACCAAACCATGTATGTTTACGACATTTTGATGCTTTAGAAATATGCTCTTCAGTGAGTACCGCCTTAAGCGTTGTCACTGTCGACTGCAGCCAGTCATGTTCCATGCTGTCTGAAGGATGTCATAGACGGACGGCACCATAATTGATGTGCTGCTTGTTACCACAAAAGTGCTTTCTTTTTAAATTATAGTTAGTAAGTCATACTATTTTAAATTAAAAAAATAAAGAATCCTATTTCAACTGGGCCCATCCAGTGGGTTTGATAAATTAACACATCGTCTAAAAGATTATCTCTGCATTTTGACAAAAGAAATTTTGTGAAACTGTTTTGCTTACAGTTCCTCTTTTCAGAAAGGTCGATTGAATCTTTGAAGCTCATTTTGCTTATGATTCATGAAATTATTATTATTATTATTATTGGACTTAAATTCTAAATTTAGTTTCAAATATTGCTCTACTTGCGATACCCTCTCCCCACACCGTTCACGTTAAAAATATCTTGTAACTATTGCTAGCTTGTTTTGAACTGAGGCATATGTATATATACACATACTTTCTATGCACTGTGTTTCCTAAAAATTTTGTGGACTAAGCGCCGGCTGTTGCAAACTGGATGTCAATGTTGTTACCAGTGTGCAACACTGTTATGTATAGGTAAATAAAGAATATTGTTATATGGTATCCTCGGTTGGGTTCGTACATTCTACTCCAGCAGCCCTGTACCTTGTGTTGTAAGTAGGCTATGTAAGTAGGCTGTTTATGTTTTCTTATTGGCAACGTTACGTAGCGCTCTGTATGAAAATCACTGGCTGTGCTGTGTGTAGTCTGTGGCCAGTTTGCATTGTTGTCAGCCATTGTAGTGTTGGGCAGCTGGATGTGAACAGTGCGTAGCGTTGTGCAGTTGGTGGTGAGCCGCCAGCAGTGGTGGTTGTGGGAAATGAGATGGCGGATTTTTGAGTACAGAATGGATGTCATGAACTGCTATATATATTATGACTATTAAGGTAAATACATTGTTTGTTCTCTATTAAAATCTTTCATTTGCTAACTATCCCTATCAGTAGTTAGTGCCTTCCGTAGTTTGAATCTTTTATTTAGCTGGCAGTAGTGGCGCTCGCTGTATTGCAGTAGTTCGAGTAACGAAGATTTTTGGTGAGGTAAGTGATTTGTGAAAGGTGTAGGTTAATGTTAGTCAGGGCCATTCTTTTGTAGGGATTTTTGAAAGTCAGATTGCGTTGTGCTAAAAATATTGTGTGTCAGTTTAAGCACAGTCTTCTATAATTTTTCTAAGGGGATGTTTCATATGGCGACCCTGCCAGGATTATGGTATTTGCTTACACAACTTTACACATCGGTACCATATTTCTCTAACACACAAATTACACAGCTATCTGATCATTTAACTGAGAGAGACAAACTTTTTATTATGTCAGTGACAGATGTTTATGCAATTACACAGTTGGATAATTTCACACTTATGAAATTGTATTTTGTCTGTACTTTGTGAACTGTTCATATTTTTTCAGACCCATTGTGATATTATGAGAACTTTGAATGATATATTTGGTATGAGTTAATGATTTTTAAAGTACGTTTGAGGTAGATGACACTACTGAAATGAGCAGAGAATTTTTTTTAGGTTTTGAAATTATTGCAGAAAGCTACAACGTTTTCGAGATTTGACTGAGGTGTTATGATGTTATTATTACAACGACGATGTGTATTGTGCTGTTGAGGAATGTTTATTATGCTACGTATTTATTATGATGAAATATTGAAGAAGTGTCGACGAATAAGGTAAGGAATAATGAGTAGTGGTTAGGGACTCTGATTTGTGGAAAAGGATGTTGGAAACCAAGAATCGTACTTTAAGAGTTATGAAATGTGTGTAAATGCGTGAATGTATCACAATGCCGGCGAAAATTTTTTGGACACTGTTATATTCATAAGATTTTGTTTCTACACATTTGCAACGCAAATTCTCGACCCGTGAAATTTTGTATATTAGACTGTCACTGTAGCAGAAACTGCTGTCGTAAATATTTCCGTAAGAAAGTTAGGTGACCACCAGCACGTAATGCGTCGTGGGCACCCAGCTGTGTCAGATGCCGGGAGAACAAGTCATTAGTGAGTGCCTTTCAGAGGCACAGGTAAAAAAAAAAAGGGAGGCCATTATCCTCGCTATTGACATTCCTTTGTAGAAAGCATCGTAAATACGACACCCTCAAACTTGAAAACATGATAACACTGTGGAGCTCTTAATTTATGATATTTACTAAAATGCCTAATGAAATGATGACAAACATTTTACATATATTGTCTTTGTAGTTGAGAGATTGCTCATTTTGTTTAATATCTGGTTTCCAGCTGTGTTGCAGCATTAGTTTTATAAAATAAACTTAGATGCATTTGCTAATGTGAACACTTTCTGTCAACAGATCTATTAAATAATTATTTTATGATCCACATTCTTCGAAAAAGGAGCTCTTGGAATGGAAAGAACAATAAGAAGGGACATTTCATATGGAGGAAGAATGTATAAATAACAACACTGTGTCATCTGTTTGCAATAACAATGCATTCGCAATTACTTGTCTAGGTTACCTATGTTCTTGACTGGATAGTTAGTTAGCTTTAAAACATAGTTGCATGTTAACAGTTTGTAAGTGTGACAAGGAGTACTAATAACGTGAAGTGAAAAATTTTATAGCAAAGACTAAATTAAAAAACAGTTTATCTCTCAATAAACGGTTTTACATGTGAGATGTGGTGTAACCCTTTGCGCTTCTCAGTACGCAGAGTTTCAACTTGAATGCAATTATCATGCGGTATTCGTCCGTAAAGAATACTGGAATTTATGTTACACTGAAAACAAACCCTGTCCTTTCCTTTTGGTGTTATCCCACTATGTGTTTGTGTACGCTTTGTATTTGTTTTCTTCCTGTCTGTAGTTTCATAGAATTTTTTCTTCTTCTAATACTAAGCCACATTCACTATGATGAGGAATACTGTTATCCTCAAATATAATTGGCATTAATAATATGTTATTTACCTTGTAAATATGCTTAGACATTATTTATTCTGTTTTGTTTTAATGCTCATGTGTGAAGTTGATGTTTCGAAAGTTATTCTGATCTTTTATGTATGTACTCATGTCATAATTCCTGTAACACTGATGTATATGTTATTTCGATTCTTTTGTAAAGCTTGTACTACAAATGTTATCTGTATTGTTATGTTCTTTAATGATATATTTTGTACCTTTGTAATTGTATTCTCATGTTATAAAATCGTAATTGACACCAGTTCATCAAATTAAGTAACTTGTAAGTTACATTTCACTGCACATGTTTCTGTTGGTCATAGTATATGGACAATATGTGAGAAGTAGGGACTGTTAGTGTTTGCACGTGTGTTAATAATTCAGCAAGGGACTGGATAACAGCATTGCTGGTTCTAAGGACAATTCCAAAAACTTTGTGAGTGCACAAGTGGTGGTTATGGACTTGCTATATTATCCACAAGACTCTTCAATGGTGATTGTGCACCTGCACAGTCACAACAGATGGCTGCTTGCCATCTCTACCAGGACTACAGTGGGTCTACTCTGTGATGACCTACCTACCAATATTCATCAACTTTGAATGACTCTGCTGTGGGTTTACTCTGTTGTGGCCCATTACCTGTCAGCATGTCAAGAGTCAGCACTGTCTTTCCGTTGGAAGGACAACACTACTTCTTCAAGACTAGAAATCCACTACTTCCATGTGCATTGTCTTTTACTGCTCAGACTTTGAGAAAAGAAACGGCAGTTTTACTGTGATGAATGATCAGGACTGTCTTTATGGACTGTGAGAAAATTTTAGCTTTTGACCAACATTGTATCAATAAGTGTGTGCATTTGATATCTTTGTTATTGTAATTATGAAAAATTTTATCAAATCATTATTGGCCACTGCCCAAAACAATTTGTAAATTTTTTTGTGGGGAGCATGGGGGCTATGTAAGTAGGCTATGTAAAGGCTGTTTATGTTTTCTTATTGGCAACGTTACGTAGCGCTCTGTATGAAAATCACTGGCTGTGCTGCGTGTAGTCTGTGGCCAGTTTGCATTGTTGTCAGCCATTGTAGTGTTGGGCAGCTGGATGTGAACAGCGCATAGTGTTGCGCAGTTGGTGGTGAGCCGCCAGCAGTGGTGGATGTGGGAAATGAGATGGTGGATTTTTGAGTACAGAATGGATGTCATGAACTGCTATATATATTATGACTATTAAGGTAAATACATTGTTTGTTCTGTATTAAAATCTTTCATTTGCTAACTATCCCTATCAGTAGTTAGTGCCTTCCGTAGTTTGAATCTTTTATATAGCTGGCAGTAGTGGCGCTTGCTGTATTGCAGTAGTTCGAGTAACGAAGATTTTTGGTGAGTTAAGTGATTTGTGAAAGGTATAGGTTAATGTTAGTCAGGGCCATTCTTTTGTAGGGATTTTTGAAAGTCAGATTGCGTTGCGCTAAAAATATTGTGTGTCAGTTTAAGCACAGTCTTCTATAATTTTTCTAAGGGGATGTTTCAGTGTCACCTATCAAATACATCTTTTCATTTTACTTTCTTTCACGTATAATGTGCGAGTGATTTAGAACAACCAGATATTGATGAGTGGGTCACTCCCTTTTCTCCCTATCTTCAAGCTCCATACTGACTGCGCTAAATCAGCAACACGTCTATAAGAGCTTTAAATTTTGTGCAGATCATGCAGTGAGACACAATATTCTTCTGCGAGTGTCGTGTGCCTGAAAATGGATGGACTTATATATTAATAGATCGAATAAATTTACATTGTTTACTCCAAGATAAAGTCCTCTGAATAAAGCACTAGCATCGCTCTACAGCTCAAAAATTTTGGTCGACAGACCGATGTTCTTTCCAGCCACCAAAAAGAAACAACCAGCAAAGAAAGCAGGTTGTAACGTGTTTGTATTATCCGCTAAATGATGATTAGTGATCAACGACATTGGACAAATTGCCTGAAGCAGATTGTAGCATCAAGCTAAATAGTCAAAGGACTCCAATGGATTTTTTCGGTGACTTGTGGAAGAAAACGTTAAACATTGCAAACACAGAGTTGACTTGGAATTTAGTATTTTCTTTCAATTGCTTAATTAATGAGTGTAATTGCATAATTAAATTACTTAGACAGTTATTATGAGTCCTCTGAAAAGTTGCTGTAGAGTAAATCAAGTGCTGTAGTCCTTGTGAGTGACTGAAAAGTCTGGGTGGATAGTGTACATTCTTCCGTGAGTTTGGTCTGTCTATAAATGGATGGACTGACATTTTGATAGGCAGACTAAATTTACGTTGTTCACTCGCAGATAAGAAACAGTGAATTGAGATATGGAATTACTCTGCAATTATAACCGAGAGAAAGACATTCCACTCGTGCCCAATACACGAATGGTATAAGCTTCAGACGAAAAACGAATATGCTCGACTACTACTAGCAGTCAAGCTAAATAGTCAAAGGACTCCAATGGATTTTTTCGGTGACTTGTGGAAGAAAACGTGAAACATTTCAAACACAGAGTTGACTTGTAATTTGATCGCTACCACACTGAAACTTGAAACGAGAGGAAAGCCATTTGCTTGATTTGGAACGTCAGTTCATATGAAATTAATTTTTCAACGATCAGTGGGTCGGAATGACAAAAAAATACTAGAACTGACATAACGTAAATGAACGTGAAATTTCGAAGAGCAAATGAAGTCACATATCTTTGGAAACGTATACAAGGTTTCAGGAGAGATGTAAAATTACACGTATGGTCTGCTCGAATATAGGACAAAGGAGGTGGCCAATCCATTTTTTAAAATTATGGTATGTGTGAGACGGTTTTATAGAGTCAGATAGAGGTGTGCCACCTCGCATTCAGAGATGAAGGGCAGAACATCCGTATGCGACCAGTCGCAACAGGTCACACATAGCGCCTTTGTCTTTCTGCCCACTGTTTGCGGTGGGGCGGGCAAGGGCATTGCACATGCGAGCAGCCAGTCATCGCGATGCTTCATTACATGCAAATGTTCCGGGACGTGCAGTGCGGTGGAGAAGCACTCTGTTCTGCAGTATGATACGCATCACTGTGCGAAGTAAGGAATTTTATTGCTTTACACGTTTCTGAGAGGCCGCTGCACTGTCCAATGTTTAGTTAAACACAAACGTTGTAATAATTCACATACCATCCTGGTAGTTATCTCAAGGCGGTACTAAAATGGGAAGCAGCGGCGGCAGTTACTGTTAAATACGGTAGGCGGCCGCTGAAACATAAGGACTCCCCCAGTCCATTGCGGGCTTCGTGGTTGGTAGGACACGTTTTGAGACGTCGAGGGATCACCAGTTTAGTACTGGAGGGAAGAGTGTCGGGGTTAAAGATCGTAGAGGGAGACCTGTGGTCTTGCAATATTAATCACCTAATCATTTGAATGTTTTCCTGAAATTTCATATATATGTATATATTTTTTTTTTTCAATTTTTCTTTAATAAGTAATTTCTCGGTTTCTAATTGATTAGTCAGCTGCGGAAGATAAATTGTTAATTTTTGTCCATATAATTGTTAATAGCCTTAAATGTGACAAGATTGTATCACGTACACCAGTAGTAGTGGTGCAGAACCGATTTACAAAGTCAGAGTTTATGCGAGAGGGTCTAGCGCGAGGTACTGGACAAAGCGGTGCAGTACACGCTCGCGGCAGCAGAGGCGCTGAGGTCGCGTTCGCCATAAGCCATCCCACAACTTGGCTTGGTCTTCAAATCCCACCACTGCGACACCCCGTAAATGCGCCGCCATATATATATATATATATATATATATATATATATATATATATTTATATATATATATATATATATATATATACGTGATACAATCTTGTCACATTTAAGGCTATTAACAATTATATGGACAAAAATTAACAATTTATCTTCCGCAGCTGACTAATCAATTAGAAACCGAGAAATTACTTATTAAAGAAAAATTGAAAATATGGGAAATCTTACATGCAGCTAATGCATGTGACATTGAGAACACTACACCATTTCCCATTTTAACAAAAATGTAATTTAGGTGTGGAGCTGTTGTGTTACAGACTCGAAGTGTGATTTTTAAAACAAGTTATATATAGGATGTAAAAAACTACGTGTACAGAATTTTAGTATGTTAAGAGCAAATAAAACATATTTTTGTGCGATAAATGTTATGCAGTCGCACCGCATCCCCACCAGATGATTTTGATGAGAGCGATGTTCAGAGACCATGTTCACACTGAAGTGTTATCAATTTTATTCAAGAAATGTTGCTGATGTCTAATGGAATGTATCTTGTGGAGCGAGATGAAGCGTTTGGTGTAGAAGACACCGACAGATAATGCAAAAGAGCAGGCAGCCCGTTTGACTGAGGCGAATCACCTGGTTATGTTGAGCACACAGATGGCAGTTGAGAATTAATGTCAACTTGCGTTGTTTTCAGCAACATTTCTAAAAGATTATTCATCAAAAGGCAGTTTGAACACCGTCCCTGAACATCACTAGCGTCATATCCCTCGCGGTGGGGACACGGTGGAACTGTCTCACTCTTGTCACGTCAAAGAGCTTTTTTAACAGCTCTGATCATTCAAAAATTTTGTGCACGTTGTTATTCTACACCACTTATATCACAGGAGTCAATAGTACGTCGGAACGAAGTAGTCAGCTTACAGCAGACACAGATGGAAAGACGCCAACCAAACGAAGAACTGACTACGAGAACAACATCAACAATTATCTTGCCTGACACAGAAAGTCGCAGAAGATGTAAAACTGGATATTCATAGGCTTTTTATCCTCATACCTCGAATTAGAATGAAGTGGACGAGTCTCAGTAGTAAACTTACCTACAGTGTTTACATAGTGGAAACTTGCACCGAGTACATGTTGAAACCAGAAGGTGCGGAAGAAGGTGTACAGTGCGTCGGTGAGGCCGAACATTTGTGAAGCCTGTGGCTGTTGCTCCTTGCATAACGCACCAAAATCTTCACGGAAGGAGAGTTGCGGCACGTGATAGATCAGTAGGCGATGACTCAACAGCGGCAACCTGCAACATACATTTATATATAACACCAAATGAATTTGATTCTTGCAGAACATTTTCTTTGTTCTCTGCTTATATATCGTTTTAAATGGTTTTAGATGAAAATTATAGAAATTAAGAAGCACAATTGCTACTGGTCTAGAATACTTGTTATCTTTATATAAGAATTTTAAGTGAATCGAAAGAAAGTGAACATGTCATATTTATGTTAATGATATGAATGATTTTGATTTGTTCACATTTTTTGTAGATGAAGGTAATTTGCTTAGGTTTGTATAACGAATCACGCCCATCCCTCAAAGGTTTACTTCCACCAGTACCTCAGCTCCTACGTTTCAGACTTCACAGATGATCACCTGCGTGTCTTCCTGGACTAACACTCCCGTAAGAAAGGGTACCACAGATTAATTGCCTACAGGATTGTTACCGTAATTGATTTTTCAGTCTGTAGCGGAGAATGCTCTTATCTGAAGCTTCCGGTATCGAGTGCTTTGCAACTAACCCAGCGATTGAGGACAACCACGACGGGTTATTCCTGCGTCTAATACTGGACTTTTTGGCCTGTTTGCAACTCGATATGCAGCGCTACAAGTTACCTGACATAAAGCACGAAGAATAGAAGCACCACTGTTACACACAAATGTTTGTTTAATAGGTTCTGAAAACATTTGTTTTGGGCATCGCTTCGTGAACAGTGCTGTGGGTCTTTTGTTTGACAGTGAAATTTGTTATAGGGAAACGGGTGTCCGTAAGACGTGATCATAAGATGGGCTTTCCATACAGCTCTCCGATTCATATGTATCAGATACGTCTTACGGTGAGATCAAAAGTCTGAAAATCGATCTTGACATGTTAAAGAGCATCTAAACGCGGTGTCAGACAAATTTTTTTCCCAGTAAATCTGCGACTGCGTACCCCATAGGCCCGCCAACGACGGGAAGCTTCCATACTGCCAGAAAAATGCGGATGAACTCGTATTTGTTGTAGAGTGGTCTCTGGATACCAGCATTGCTTGAGGACATCACTGTCAATTAAAGGATGAAGGTCCATGATAACGAATTCCGTGCGATTCCTGGTCCCCAGTTTCTCCCTTTACAAGACAAAAATCAAATGGCTCTAAGCACTATGGGGCTTAACATCTGAGGTCATCAGTTCCCTAGACTTAGAACTACTTAAATCCAACTAACCTAAGGACATCACACACATCCATGCCCGAGGCAAGATTCAAACCTGCGACCGTAGCAGCAGCGAGGTTCCGGACTGAAGCGCCTATAACCGCTCGGCCACAGCGGCCGGCCTTTACAAGACATCTAATGTCATGATGTTAAGACTCACAAGTCATTTATCCATATGATCTATCCCAATTGCAGCCCATTGCACTTGGACATACAGTGCCATACTTACTCCACTGACAAGCTGGCTACTCAGAATTCGTGCCATGATGATATTCATCTTTTGCATGCCAAAGATGGAGGAAATAGCTGGATACTAACATCAGTGTGGATAATCATTGAGGATGAAATTCGGGAGAGGGATGGTTTTATAATGGTGGAGCGCAAACCAAAGAAGGAATGAGGTGAGAATTTAGTTTCTACCAAAAGCGTAGGAAAAATCCCCGAGACTTACTAACACCTTGTAGGTGTACAACATACCAGTGATGATTATTCATTTTATTTATTTATTTGATGTTTTCTTTTAGTCTGTTATCAATATCGAAAAAAGACCGAATGTCGCACGTGAATTGGCATGACTAAGTACGTAATATCTTAAAATTTCAAATGTGTTAGTGATAACTGAGCATTACGCTGTTTGAGGGGGGGGCGGGAATCTACATCGAATAGTTACATTGAAACAAAAACTTACAATAATAACTAAAAAAGGCGCCGTCCGTGGTGGCCGAGCGGTTCTAGGCGCTACATTCTGGAACCGCGTGACTGCTACGATTGCAGGTTCGAATTCTGCCTCGGGCATGGATGTGTGTGATGTACTTAGGTTAGTTAGGTTTAAGTAGTTCTAAGTTCTAGGCGACTGGTGACCTCAGAAGTTAAGTCCCATAGTGCTCAGAGCCAGTCAACTAAAAAAGTCTACATACTCCCTTTTGGCCACCTGGTGCACAAACATCTATTTATACGTAATCCAGGAGACACACACTACTGGCATTGCGCTATGCGGCATTGGTAGATCAGACAATTTTGTAATTTATAATTCTAGACTAGACTACTAGAACACTGTACAACACAGTTCTACACTACACTACACTTCTGTAGTTGGTATTAGAAACAAGCTATATATCTCATTCTGGATACTTAGGCCCGGCGCACTAAGGTGCAATTGAGGAATCACAGGGGATATGACACCCAAGATGTAGAGATTGGGAGACGGCTATCAGGGTCTCAGGAACTCCTTCCCTGTCCTCCGCGAGGCTCGTATCCTCACTGCTTCCAGAAGGTTGTTGTTGTTGGGTGTTCTGCCGTGGTGGAGCTCGTTATCGTGACGTATGGCCTGTTGCTGGTTGCCTCTCACCCATGTAGGCTTGCAGTTCATAAGCTGATATCTTCACTGCAAGCGAGATAAGCTTGTGCCACAGTTGCCCATTCCGTATTATGGTATGGACTGTTACATTTTCAAATGCGTTCCTTTCCTCGCCTGTAACATCTTGCCTAACGGCACACTCCCAGACGATGTGATCCGAGTTAGCGATTGCTCTACATTCACAAGTGTCTGTTGTGCACTATCGTATTTTTAGTAAGTAGTTAGGATACGGGCAATGTTCCGTATAGCCCCCTCTGTCGGAAGGAAGTATGTCATTCTTGATCTTTCTTTTGTGTTAGGAAGGAACTGGTGGACTCTCCCAGATTTCATGCTATTTTCTGTCAGTGCACGTTTTTATTTCCTCTTTCGATACCCCCCTTGTGTCCAGTGCCTCCTTATCACACTCACGCTTTTTGAGCCAATACTCTGCCCCTCCCTTCCTTATTCCTAGGTCGACAGGTAGCAAGCCTAATATCATCTGCAGCGCCTCAAATAGTGTTGTTCTACACGCGCCTCTCAGACACAGGAGTAAACTCCTCCGTGATCGCCGTAAAGCCTGCGCTGCCCTTAGCTCTCTGGCTCTACGACTGCAAACGCCGGACCCGAAGCCCACGACAGCGAGTAAGACAACGCAGTGGTACGTTCGTATTGCACTCAGTGGTAGCTGAAAATTTCTTGTTGCTTTCGTTAATATATGCATATGCTCTATTTAGCTAGCTAGACTCATTGCATTTTCACACATTTCGGAAACAGGTCGCGGGGCGGGCCATAAACTTCTTCCATCACTGTTTGTATCCTTTTCCCGTTAACATCTGTAATTTTTATGATATGCGTATTTTCACAAAGCGCTGGGTGCTATCAGACTTCACTACCACAACGTGTTGCAAGGTCTCACATCTTGCATTTAAGCACTTTTTTCTGAATTTGATAGTATGTAGTTCTACATCTACATCTACATCCATACTCCGCAAGCCACCTGACGGTGTGTGGCGGAGTGTACCTTGAGTACCTCTATCAGTTCTCCCTTCTATTCCAGTCACGTATTGTTCGTGGAAAGAAGGATTGTCGGTATGCCTCTGTGTGGACTCTAGTCTCTCTGATTTTATCCTCATGGTCTCTTCGCGAGATATACGTAGGAGGGAGCAATGTACTGCTTGTCTCTTCGGTGAAGGTATGTTCTCGAAACTTCAACAAAAGCCCGTACCGAGGTAATGAGCGTCTCTCTTGCAGGATCTTCCACTGGAGTTCATCTATCATCTCCGTAACGCTTTCGCTATTACTAAATGATCCTGTAACGAAGCGCGCTACTCTCCGTTGGATCTTCTCTATCTCTTCTATCAACCCTATCTGGTACGGATCCCACACTGCTGAGCAGTATTCAAGCATTGGGTGAACAAGCGTACTGTAACCTACTTCCTTTGTTTTCAGATTGCATTTCCTTAGGCATCTGCTTTATCGACGATCAACTTTATATGATCATTCCATTTTAAATCACTCCTAATGCGTACTCCCAGATAATTTATGGAATTAACTGCTTCCAGTTGCTGACCTGCTATATTGTAGCTAAATGATAAGGGATCTTTCTTTCTGTGTATTCGCAGCACATTACACTTGTCTACATTGAGATTCAATTGCCATTCCCTGCACCATGCGTCAATTCGCTGCAGATCCTCCTGCATGCAGTTCTTGAAGCCCTCCTTGTCTAGAGGTAGGCATGCTGCCCGTTCCTTGTTTTAGTTTCTTCTCAGCCATTTCCAGAAATTCCACTCCTTTTCTCCATTATTCTTCCTGATGACATTTTCATTGTCCATCTCATTATGGCCCTTGTCTGGATGGTGAGTCACGTTTTCGGTTTGGTCGCTATGCCTCTTCTCGTTCTGCCCTTCACATTCGACCAATATATTTTAGCTCTTTCTGCATCTCGCTTCATTTTCGATAGAGTTTTCCGTTGTTCACAATTATGACAGGTAACTTAATAATCCGTTTTCTCAGTGGGCTCGATATTTTTTTTACTAGATACCATTTCATCTTCTTCGACTGTCGACGTCATATTTGCTGCGTTTGTGTTTGCTCTGTGGTTTCCTGTGATGCTCGGCAGTAGATTACGCAATGGTACAGAATCCATATTCGATTTTTTGAATTTCCCGCTCCAAGAATATATGGTACGTCGCACTGTCTTTACCTCGTTGGGTTTCTTCCTTTTCGCATATGGAATGCACACTGGAGCTCGCTTGGCATTTTTACAGTTCTTTTTTAGATGGTCACCCTCTCCACAGTGGAAACATGCCTGTTTGTTTTCTTTATATTACTTTACAATATGCCGATAGCCGTGGCAGTTATAGCATTGGGTAACTGAAACGTAGTACTTCATAATGGTTGATCGATATCTATTGTATAATCGTTTCTGCGTAAATAATTGTGCTCTGACTTTTACATTTACCTTCAGTACATAACTTAATGTCAGCTTCTCCCGTAGGCCTTCTTTAAACATGACTTTTGTTTATTCTAAGAATTGCTTCCTATCTGTCGTTTCCTTCGGGTTCTGGTTCAAATGGCTCTGAGCACTATGGCACTTAACATCTGAGATCATCAGTCCACTAGAACTTAGAACTACTTAAACCTAACTAACCTAAGGACATCACACACATCCATGCCCGAGGCAGGATTCGAACCTACGACTGTAGCAGTCGCGCGGTTTCGGACTGAAGCGCCTAGAATCGCTCGGCCACCACGGCCGGCTCCTCCGGGTTGTGTCAGTACAGTGAGACTATTAATTTACTTTCTGGCATGCTAACTGGGACGTCATGCAGTATCACGTCCGGCCCACGTTTCCTAGATGGCTCACATATCATTTCTTTATTTAGCTTAGAATTTTATTTCAGGTTCCTGATTTCCTCCTCTATTTCTGTTTCAATTATGCCTGCCAACGACGAACGAAAGGACTGTCTTGCGTTTGTTTTCTTCCCTGAGCTTGGTGTTCTCTTTTTCTAATTGTTCTATACGCCCAGTCAGTTTTTCGTGTGACATTTCCCAATGTGTGAGTTTGTTTTTAGAATATACTACTTTTGCGACAGTGACCTTTGTGGTTATGCGGTATTCCTCATCAGTGTGGCGTATCATGTCCTCAAGTTCATCCAACTGTACTTTGCTTGTTTCTGAGTGATCGGAGGTTTTCGTGAAGTTGTTTGTTGCAATCTCTCTGTCACATTTTGCCTCGTCCATGTTGCATAATGTGCAGATGACATACCTGGGCCCTGCTGTGCCGGTACTCACGCATACGCACAGACGCCGTCGTTGCCGACGTCTCTGCTGTGTCCGCAGTCGTCGACGTCATACGCTGTCTCCGCCGACGAAGACGATGTCCCCCGGTAACCTGCGGTGCGACAGCTGGTGGCGGTGTCGCAGTGTGTGTACGCGACGCGGCCCGGGGCGCGGAGAGCGACAATTAGACGCAGACGAATACGCGAAGAGTGTCTCGTAATATCCAAGTAGCATCCGCACGGTGTGCAATCACTCACAGTGAAAGTGATGCCTCTACACGCAATCGCTAGCCGAACGCAAACGTTACTGGATTGCGTTTTTCACAGCAAATACGTAGTACAAACGGAGTGGACATTAACTCACTATCTACACGGCGGCCGTTTTGCCCATCAGTGATGATACAATATTGATTACGACAGTCAATTTAAGAGTACGAGCATTAGTGCACGAAGTGGCAAGTCAACAGAAGACGCAGTAAATACTCGCCGGAAGGAGCTGAAGTGGTCAGATATACATATGCCTGGGAGACCACTACCATGGAAGAAAACTGTCTTCAATGTGCACAGAAAGGCTGCCCCAGGGGTCAGTTTGCGATCCAGAGTTTTGGCTAGTTGCTCTGGATCCATTACTACAACGTCATTTGACTGCAGTAAATAAGTGGATTGCTAGGATTTTGAGACAACCTACAGTAAACGGCGACACGAGAGCTATAGAAGATATGTGTAGTACTGCATGCTCGAATAGAAGGACGACATCAAAGCCTCGCTGCCGCCGTTGCAGCTCTGCGGCTCCTCATACACCTCCGGTCTTCGACTCTGCGCCGATACTGAACCGACCGTAATCATCGGAACTTACGCCAGCACCTCAGACCCATCACGAGCAGTCACACAGTATGTGCAGATAGCCCTCTCAGTATCGGAACCCGAAATGTGACTTGGATAATATTTTATTTGCGGTGAGATGTTTAAGAAGGCCACTCCATATTATCTTTTCTAAAATTGTTGAGATTTCAGGCAAAACAGTATTTCCGTATAAAGTACAGTGAACCAACAACCCATACGCAATACGCATTCCAGATGTGGAATAGAGAAATAATAACCCAGATGTGGAGTACCAATTGGGTTTATCAAAAACAGCCTTATTCTGCTACAAACCCAGTTAAATCATCTTTACACTGAATGCTTTATCCTGTGCATCTATTTTATCACCCTAACAGTCACCTGTGCCACTACCTATGTCTGTCCGAGTCATCCTATATCATTTCCTTGCTCACATTGGTCAATACTTCTCCACCTCTTTTTATTGACGCTGAGGTGTATGTCCGCAGCAGTTCCCCTGCTGAACTTAAACAGGGATGACAGTTGACCTCCTTCCCTTCAGGAGGCCTAGTCCGCTTTCTTAAGACACCCATTTCCAAATGGACTCCTCTGACAACCTACTCACAACCCGATCACGACTTAGTTCAACTGTCAGTTCTAATCTGCACTCCATACCTTCAAACCCAAACCACAATAACCTGCGCAAAATAATCCAAGCACACCAGCACAAAATCTTGGGTGCCTGCTCTATCCTTACTCATACCGGAAGTAACCTTGTCACCGCCAACATCACTAAAATGCCTCGAACACTACTTCCTTCCCATCTATCCACTTGGCTTCTCCTCACCCCACCAGCTCTTGAAACATTCACAGAATGCCGCTACAGCTACTTCGTCCGGATCTTTTGTAAGTAGGCTGTTTAGGTTTTTATGTTGGTGACGCCACGTAGCGCTCTGTATTAAAATTATTAAAATCGCTGACTGCGCTGTGTGCAGTCTGTGGCTGGTTGGACTCACTGTTGGATTATTCGCTAGTGTAATGTTGGGCAGTTGGATGTGAACAACCCATAGCGCTGGGCAGTTAGAGGTGATGGATGTGGGGATGTTAATATGAGAGGACGATCTGGACGTGTGTCCGTCAGAAAAAGGAAATTTGTCAAAATAGGTCAAGATTTATATATACATTATGACTTATGAACACTATTAAGGTAAATACAGTGTTTGTTCTCTATCAAAATCTTTCATTTGATAACTATATACCTATCAGTAGTTAGTGCCTGTAGTAGTTAGAATCTTTTATTTAGCTGGCAGCATTGGGGCTCGCTGTATTCCAGTAGTTCGAGTAACGAAGATTTTGGTGAGGTAAGCGATTCATGAAGGGAATAGGTCATTGTTAGTTTGGGGCTATTCTTTTGTAGGGATTATTAAAAGTCAGATTGCGTTGCGCTAAAATATTGTTTGTCAATTTAGAAATGATCAGAATAAGTAAAAAGAAAACTGTCTGAGTACGTTCAGTTTTACTCAGCTGTTTCTGTATAAAATAACGTAGAAGTTTACCAGCACAGTCTTTCTTTATATTCAAAGGGGAAGTTTCACTTTGACTGGGACACATTAACTCTCCACCGGCAATTACAGACACATGTCAACAACATTCTTAATGCAAAAGATGCCTGGACTGCTTTAATACAAAACCAATCATACACTCAAGTAAGTATTGGAAAGCTTTCCATAGACTGTTAGAGTAGATACACTAAATAGCTGCATATAATAAGTACCATTCAATATGAAATATTGGCATCCATACCTATTCTCGCCAAAATAGTAATTGCAGGTACTTGAAAATGGCGATTAAGCCGAAACAGACAGTCGTAAATAAAGATTACTTATTAGAAGCATCTATATGGTGTATGTACTCTAACAATCATATCGTTATCAGACATATATTACGCTGCTCGCCCTAAAGGAGAGAAATTTCCATAGACTTATCAGCCACATTCCTCCCCACACTACGCACTCCTTCTCAACAGTCATCAACCTGACATTTAACTAAAGTAAAATTTTCCGCCTCCTACGTGCAGGACACTTCCACAGTCGCTGACGATCCTAAATTCAGCATTTCAAATGGTTCAAATGGCTCTAAGCACTAATGGACTTAACAAAAATGGTTCAAATGGCTCTGAGCACTATGCGACTTAACATCTGAGGTCATCAGCTGCCTAGACTTAGAACTACTTAAACCTAACTAACCTAAGGACCCCACACACATCCATGCCCGAGGCAGGATTCGAACCTGCGACCGTAGCAGCCGCGTGTTTCCGGACTGAAGCACCTAGAAACGCTCGACCACAGCGGCCGGCTAATTCAGCGTTCCATGGCCCATTGTGTCCACCAGTGGAGACACATTAAAGTTGCCACTCTACCCACCAATTTCCAGTATTTACGGTCCCTATGGTATACATAGTTTTTAAACACACTAATCGGAGCACAAGGTGTGAATACCATGGCGAGAGCCCATCCCTCCCCCTTCTGCCGACATCTTACCATTTTTTGTTTAATCTTAATGGCTGCTAAGTCTTTTTCTTCGTCTGCTGAGATTAACATGACCTACCGAGTCTCTCCCTCGCCAGATTGATGCCGTTATCTAGGCTAGGTGTGGTGTTACATGGTATTAGCGGAATTTCTCAAGGGCATGACTAATTTTGTTTGCCACGTGTTCTTAGTCTCGTACGGATTTACTGTGGTGACGAAATACTTAGTTTTCGTGTTCAGGTACCACAGGTGTTCCCAAGTTGTTATTGTTCCCATAAATTATGTAAACTTAGGTAGCATCCCACAGCAACGATATTTTGTAGTCAAAGTAGTAACACCGTTCATTAGAATAGTATGTTGTGTTGGTTTCCTGTGCTCTCTTGCCGCCTAATATGTAGCCAATTTTCAGACAAAGAAGCAAACCCAAAAACTGAAGACTAAACGGAATCCCAAACATTTGTTAATGACTAAATCCTGTAACCATCTCATTCACTGTTGACCATCAGTCACATTTCTTTACCCCGTCCTGATTTAATTACCTTATCGGCATGTATAGCTGTAAAGACTACATCCCAGGGAGAAAAGCGCAAGAAACGTTCAGAAATTATGGTAAGTTCTAGAAAGGTTTGAATGTACACTGGTTTATACCTTATTAAATACTCCTCAGTCCCGTTCTTGTCTTCTTCTATCTTGTATGTCGGTATCTGCTCCAAGACGGAATGCATGTCATGTACCCAATCCTTTAATTTCCTGTCTAGCATGTCCCTCACACGTTCCATGTCCTTAATCCACCCATCGAGCCGCTGATGAGTGGTGTGGTTACCCTGTGACACACAGAAAATAATTCAGATTACTTGCACTATATTCAGAAGCAGCAATCATAGTAACTTAAAGGTAATGTCATTATATAACATTTGAATTATTGCTGGTATATGACTATCCATTAAGTTTTGTGCAACCATAACAAGATTACTGCAAAGTAAGTGTCTAGCGATGTCGTATCAGCCACACAGAATCCTCAACCTGCAGAATCAAAAAAGAAAACTGCAGAAACTTTTAGGTAGTTAGAGCACAGACATTTTAATCTATGAATGCATGTTCTAGCGGCAGTGTGACTGAATAAAATGTTCCAGGGCTTCTAGCTGCGTCAGGTTACTACATGCATAGCCATCACGTCGTGGTTGGGAATCCAAGGATTTTATTCAGAGATATGAACGATTTTAAAAAAGAGATCGTTGATTATTACATCAAAACCTTACTCGTTACCAGTGTTGTGAGAAACATGGACACGTGATAATATGTATACGTAATGATGGACAACAAGCACTTCATATCAGAAAAAGTTCCTTAGATACTTTTGCACATATTAAAGGTCAGTTGGATTCAAAACTTTGTAGCGTTTTCCTGTTGTCTTGTAGCTTCCTTTCCGTGATCATTTAGGATTGTTGTTGGATGTCTGGTGTGTATCATCTATTCCTGAATATGTCTGGAGTATTGCAGATTTGGAGGCATAAAGAAAAGTTTATGGATTTAAGAGTTTCAGACGGGAAAAAATGAGCCCGTCCCAATTGTCCTAACAGAGAAGCAAAATCAGAGAAGATCTGTTGCATGCACTAAGATAACCAGTATGTACGGAGAATGTTTATCACAGAAAAGGTTATCGTCAAGAGCGCCCACAGAAGTGTTGTAGGACCACTCTCGTTCTCTGCATACGTGAACGTTGTAACTGGCAGGGTGAGCAGCGGTCTGCGACGGTTTGCTGAAGGACGCTGTAGTCTACGAGAAAGTGTCGTCACTGAGCGACTGTGGGAAGAGGCGAGATTACTTGGACAGAATTTCTGTTTGGTATCTACATCTACATCTACATCCATACTTCGCAAGTCACCTGACGGTGTGTGGTGGAGGGTACCTTGAGTACCTCTATCGGTTCTCCCTACTATTCCAGTCTGGTATTGTTCGCGAAAAGAAGGATTGTCGGTATGCCTCTGTGTGGGCTCTAATCTCTGATTTTACCCTCATGATCTCTTCGCGAGATATACGTAGGAGGGAGCAATGTACTGCTTGACTCCTCGGTGAAGGTATGTTCTCGAAACTTCAACAAAAGCCCCTACCGAGCTACTGAGCGTCTCTCCTGCAGAGTCTTCCACTGCAGTTTATCTATCATCTCCGTAACGCTGTCGCGATTACTAAATGATCCTGTAACGAAGCGCGCTGCTCTCCGTTGGATCTTCTCTATCTCTTCTATCAACCCTATCTGGTACGGATCCCACACTGCTGAGCAGTATTCAAGCATTGGGCGAACAAGCGTACTGTAACCTACTTCCTTTGTTTTCGGATTGCATTTCCTTAGGCATCTGCTTTATCGACGATCAACTTTACGTGATCATTCCATTTTAAAACACTCCTAATGCGTACTCCCAGATAATTTATGGAATTAACTGCTTCCAGGTGCTGACCTGCTATATTGTAGCTAAATGATAAGGGACCTTTCTTTCTATGTATGATGATTAGCGGGCTCCTTTAAATGCAGAAAAATGTAAGCTAATGGAGATGAGTAAGATAAACAATCCAGTATTGTTCGAATAAGTATCTGTGGTGTGCTGATCGACACAGTTACAGCGGTTAAATACTTAAGCTTAACATCGCAAAGGGACGTAAAATGGAACGAGCACATAAGGACTGTCGAATGGAAGACGAATGGTCGATTTCTGTTTATTGAGAGAATTTTAGGTAACTGTAGTTCACCGCATATTCAACACTTGTGAGACCCATTCTTGAGTACTGCTCGATAGTCTGAGATCCTCTCAGGGTCGTATTAAAGAAGAAGATCGAAGCAATTCGGAGGCGTCCTGTTCGACTTGTTATCGGTAGGTTCGATCAGCAAGGGGAGTATTAAGGATTTACCCAGTGAATTCAAGACGTTACGAGGAGCAACTGAGAAACTTTAGACAACAAATAGTTCAAATGGCTCTGAGCACTAAGGGACTTAACATCTGAGATTATCAGTCCCCTGTAACTTAGAACTACTTAAACCTAACTAACCGAAGGACATCACACACATCCATGCCCGAGGCAGGATTCGAACCTGCGACCGTAGCAGCAGCACGGTTCCGGACTGAAGCGTCTAGAACCGTTCGGCCACACCGGCCGGCAGATACCCTCCCCCACGCACCGTACGGTGGCCTGCGGAGTGTGTATGTAAATGTAGATGTGGAGCAGAACATGTATTCTTGGTAAGTTAGCACAAATGCAAACTGCGTGTCCTCTGTTTCTGTCACCGGGCGGTCGGGTGACCAAACTTCCGTTGCAGCCACTCTTCCTCGGCTGCTGGTCGCTCAGCACACGTGGTAGAGGTATCGCCTTCTGGAGTCTGGCGGCAGGTGTCAAACTGGTCACTGAGGCGTCCGCTGGTGCCTCAGTGGGGAGAGGACTTTCACTGGGAGGCGATCTGGTCCGGTTTCAGTTCCTCTTCCACTCAGAATTTCAACTTGTTAAAAATGTCCACGTACACCACTAACATGATAACGCTCTTGGGAAAATTATTGGAGAGCGAGAAGGAGCTGCACAGTATTCAGTTTCAGAATGAGGACTCAGAAGAGATTCATCTACCAAAGATAACGTAAGCTACTGTGAGCAAATATAATGATGGCAATGGAAAGTGTAGCACCATAAGGGAAAAGTCCGACACTTATCATAGTTTGTGGAGATGTTCATTGCACAACTGGGATTAAACAATTAAAGTTTCGTTCCATGTAGAACTGATGACCATCATCAACGTCAATATGAGATGTGACACCCACGCACACGAATAACCTGTTCGTTCATTGGAACATGTTGGTATATAGCCTCTGAGGTTTATCTAAAGAAATTTTTTGCTTTACCACAAACTAATGCTGTGTCAGTTGAAGAGCCGGCCGCAGTGGCCGAGTGCTTCTAGGTACTTCAGTCCGGAGCCGCGCGACTGCTACGGTCACAGGTTCGAATCCTGCCTCGGGCATGGATGTGTGTGATGTCCTTAGGTTAGTTAGGTTTAAGTAGTTCTAAGTTCTAGGGGACTGATGACCTCAGATGTTAAGTCCCATACTGCTTAGAACCATTTGATATTTTTGGAGGGTATCTTGTATCATTGCTAGGCATTTCCTTTCCTGTTCCGCTCACAAACGGAGCAAGAGAAAACGAGGCGAGAGAAAATACACTCTCTGTGTGCCTATGCACGAACCCTAATTTCTCTTATGTTGTCTTTTCCGTCATTAAATGAGATGGAAGTTAGTTACAGTAGAATCAATCTGCAGTCAGTCTTAATTGAGGTTCTCTAAACGGCCGGAATGATGTGAATGTATAAACAGCATTTTAGCTGAGAAAACGTTTTGGAATCTAAACTGTGGTATATTAAGTAAATTGTTTTATACTATTGAGAACAGTAATTTGTTGAATATTTTCGAAAGAGGTGTCAGTAAAGAAACTGGACAATAATTATTTAAGTCTTCCTTATAAAGGAGGATATTTTAATCTGTCTGGAAGAATTCCCTTTGCCAGTGATGAATTACATATACCACTGGGGATATTTGTTATTAAATTTGAGTGACTGTCAGAATTCTGTTTGAAATTCCATCAGCACGAAATGAACTTCTGGTTTTAGAATATTTATAACCCTGTGAATTTCAGTGAAGAATGTTGGTGCTACGTCTAGCTGCTCAGAGTTCTCTGGATTAACGTTTTTAATATATTTTTGCTGCTTCCACCAAACCATGTGATACCATATTTGCTGCTACGTTTAAAAGGTGATTATCTGAGCACTCGCAACTTGTGAATTATTAGCCAAAACGTGTAATTTAGTTTAACTGTTAACGGCATCTTGTACACTGACTGGTTGTCATGTCTCTCATCTCACATTACCCCATACAATTCTGAATTTATTATCTGCAGTATTTATTTCTGTCAGAATGTTCATGCATCTTGACATTTTAATCGTGCCCTTGAACTTTTACAGTATTGTTTGTAGTATCCAAGTAGTGCTACGTCTTTACTTATTCTGGCCTACCCTTTTCCATGAGATTTTAAATCCCTTAGTTATCCATAGGTTATTTTTGTCTTTAATTGATTTTTGGATAATTCTGTAGCAAAGAAACTTTTAAATATCGACACAAGTTTTCTACGGAATAAAAGAATTTGCATTAGCATCAGTTTCTGTATATACCTCATCCCATACTTCCTCTTTTAACTTACTCTTAAAACGGTGTATTCAGTCACTGTTTTGTAAGAACCTGCCTCAGGACTGTAAGGTCCTACATTATTAATTTCCATTAACTGTGTGTCATGATCGGCTACTGCATTAATAGTTGGGTACACGTTAATTGTTGTAGCCTGAGAAATATCTATAAAAATGTTATCAACCTGTGTCCTAAGATCTTGCTGCAGACGAGGTTGGAACTGGCTACCAAAAATAGGCGTAACATCCAAATAATGATTCCAGTTCACTTCTTCTGTCCATGTCTTTTACGAAATCTATATTGCAATCTCCAACACTACTAACTGTTTCTTTCAGTCTGACAGGTAACTCAATAATGTATCTAGATTTCGCATAAATAGGTGAAAATTTCCTAGACTGTTGTTGATTGTTGCAGTTACCAGAGAAGTATTCTGTGCTAACAACCCACAAGCATGTGCTTCTAGACTCTGATCTGCACGAAAACTATTCGTTTCAGTATTTTTGATTTGTGTCCTACTTTTAAATATGCTGCAGTTCCTTCTTTTTCCGAGTTAACTGCAAGGAAATGGTGCTAGAATATAATTTCTGGCTTGGCTCTGAGCACTAAGAGACTTAACTTCTGAGGTCATCATTCCCCTACAACTTAGAACTACCTAAACCCAGGATTCGAACCTGCGACCGTAGCGGTCGCGCAGTTCCAGACTGTAGCGCCTAGAACCGCTCGGCCACGCCGGCCGGCTATAATTCCTGACATTTAACTTTTTCATTCCTGTGGTTATGTGGTGTTCAGAGGTGCACAGAACCTCTATCACTCCGGAATTTTTCACTTATTGTTGACAATAAGAAGAAGCTCTTCTATATTTTTTCCACTGTTCAGACGAAAAAAATCAATTTTATTTTTCTGGAAATTGTTAGCTATATTATGGTCCTGTCCTGTTGCAATTTCTGTCAATAATGTAAGTCTGGAACGTAAATCGAACCTATAAAATGTGCCCCTCTGACTCCAGTGACCACAGGGACCTTTTCCTTCTGTGCTTGTGGGCCCTCTTAACTTTCAGAAGATGCTAAGCTAATCTTTCCTTCTCGTTCACATTCAGGTGCTGACCACGACTTTTGCATCCCTATCTCCCAACTGCACCGAAGGGCACAGTGCAAATACTAGACATTGTTTGTCAAAAGCAATTCACTCAGTTCTATGTTTGCATGGGTAACAGCCATGTTAACCCAGGGGTAGTCATGCCGCTGTAAAACCTCCACAAACCCCACATGGGTCTGTGCTGTTGTTACTCCTGTTTCTCCACGTCATCTTTAGTCCTATATATAAGTCGTTAGCCAGCCTGTCTCGTGCTGCTTCCTCTAAAAGTACTTTATCCTCCGAATCAAGATCGCTGCAAGGTTCTGTCACCTAACTGAGCTTGGTACTAGACACCGCGAAGACTGTGACTTTGTGTTATACATCCAGTTTTTCCTGTATCATTTGGCCTACAGCCCTCCTCTGACTGCTATCTAGCTACTAGCAGCACTGTTTGACTTTTTGCTACCGATGTCGGCGTAAGGTTTTTTTCTGCGAGTCTGCTGCATTCTGTGTAGCTCAAAAACCGGTTGAGGCTCTTCTCCTACTTTAGGTAACAAGTCCATTTAATTGCTAAACGGATTCTGAAATGTGATTTCTGAGGTTCTCTGCGGTTTCGTATAACTTGTCATCTTTTCCCTGCTCCAATCGTCTATTCCCCTTAAATATAGCTGATTCAAAATACGTCATTTCTGATACTGGCCGAAGGCACAAATCTTTCTTTCCCCTTCCACGATTTTCTGGTCTCGACTACATTACTGACAACTCCATGGTAGAGCCGTATCTGACGCATTAATGGTTTCCCCTCTACAATCACCCGTGTGAAACATAAACCCACAGTCCCCACAGTCCTGACCTGTTCGTACAATAGTAACTAAACTGCGTCAACAGCCACATTTGGCACACATGATGATACTTTTGCTCTACAACACACTTAAGCTGTAATAAAGTAATAATTAGTGAAACCTTATCTTTGAGTGGGTTGTGCAGTTAGTTGGTAGACGTAAGACCACGAAAATGTAAACAACACACAGATATTCACTGAACGTAAGTTTTGAATCACAGAAGACACGGAACGACTGAAAACTGATAAAAGCACGAGATTTTTAGCAACTGCATTAAACTGGCACTATTTGGAAATCACGTAAAGCACTGCAATGTATCCAAAACAACACGTAGCGCTCTTCAACTGCTGGTGTTTATGCTAGAGCACTTGGAGTTAATCTCTCGTATTATCCAGCATAATTCCATAAAATTTTTGAAAAGAGAATTTCTTTCCCCGCAATCTTATCAATTAACTGCACTAGGACCACCGAAGCAATTTGACCCTGACATGACATTTTATGGGCTTACACACTTCACAGACGACATAAAAACTTACACCGACTCCACTGATCATATCATGTCATTTTTATTTCTATGTATAGTAACGTTAGAAGTCAGGCGTGAATAATGTGCAGTGTAGCTACAACTGTCTTAAGACCAATATCCGTTACTCGCCGTTTGTGGAATAATCTCTGGTGGCAGTGTTCAAAAATCACAGGCGGAGATATTAGAGACAATGAAGGTGTGAGTCAGATCTGCAGGGAGCGCAGAAATCGCAGTTATTAAGACGAATGATCGCGAAAAGCGGGAAATGCGGGTGTGAGTGCAGCGTACATTTCCATTATTCTTAACATATTCGTTAAATGTTTTGCTTGGCGACTGTAATAGAACAGGGTCTTTATCACTGCCACAAGCCTTTCGTGGAGGCTGTGGCAACGTGTTGTGTCGCTCACATAGTGACTGCAGTAGCAGGTCTGCAGATCAGGTCGGCAGCGTCAACACGTGGTGTCAGAGACGCAGGCTCTGGACACGTGGACGTTATGGTGGGAAGTAGTGAAGCCGATATATCGAGCTGTATATTAGTTCATGTACAGACGTTAAGTTCAAGATGTAAACTGGGAACGTTGAGTAGAAGTAATTTTACGAGGCCGGATGTCGACTTACATAATACCAATAGTTGCCAATCGTTGGTATCCACACCGCCACCCGAAATAACTTATAGCCGGATCTACGATAGTTATAACCAGATCCGTACTGAATCAACTTTGGCTTTTCTGGAATAAACTGACTTCGGTTTCTGAACGGTATCCGTGCGAATGAGAAAAACTGTAATGTGTGTTCTATCGCTTCAAGATTAATAACGAGAGTGGAAATCGTCCGTTATTGCTGAGGTTTCTTGTCAGAGATAGTTTTTAATTCTTTGTGGCAGTTAATTACGTGCATCTCACGGCTAGTAGGCACATGGTTTCACCATTTTTGCCGGGCGTGGTTAGTCTGTAAGCTGTATCCCCTTGAAGGAACCGATTACCGTCAAATTCAATGAACCGTATTATTACAAGAAAAATAGTGGGGTACCTAATATGGCGCAGAGCTACTCCCAGGTATTCATGTTTATTCAGTAACTGATAATATTTGATAGTAGAAATATTTTGGCTTATGCACATAGGGAATTGCGCCTAGGATGTGTGTAAACTCCGTAAGCGTGTGTTGTATTTTTTGGTTGTCGTAATATTATGCATCAATTTTAACGGAATTTCAATGGAAGCTGGTACATTTGTATGATTTACGTCTCCGAGTTTTACTTCCGGGCAAGGGACTTTTGAAGTGAAACTGCAACAGCCATAACACATTCAGAATTTTTTAAGATGAGTGAAATCTCAGCGAAAGTTAGTAAGGAACTTGACACATCCGGGTACCTACCATTTACGAAAAAAGGTCCTTTTAAGAATACTTTCCTACCAATTTAAAGATTCCTCTGCTTTTTTCAAACGAGAATACTTCATAGCAGTAAAGGGTTGAACTGATATCAATAGGACTGCTACCAGTAAGCAAATATGTTTCACGAGTGTAAACCATTTCTTGGCAGCCGAAACAAAATATGAGTGTTCCTAGAGTTGCCCTAGCAGCTGAATTTCCATTAAATTACAAATTCTCGCTAAAGTTACGATGGATAAGTATATTTTCTATGGCATCCATATCGGGGAAGAAGATTGTTCGTATGACACATTACTGAATACTGTAACTACGCTGGCTATGTAATCTCTTATCCCCTCCCTCCACCACTCTCCCGTGGGTGCAACAGATTCCAAATAAACAAATTCGCAGATGCTGAGATAAAATCATTGAATCTAGACCTACCTCTAGTACAGATGCAGGCAATAGGTTTACGTACATTAAGCAGGATACGAAGTTTCCCAAATCTTTTAAGGAAATTGCTGTAAACTACGAAAAAACATACAGACGACTTTCTTCGCTGTACTTAACGT